>NC_073247.2:15138863-15441893 GCF_029281585.2 Gorilla gorilla gorilla | reverse complement strand
TACAGCTGCTGCAAAACACATCAGACAGGGACAAAGGAAGATTGAAATCAAGGTCAACTCTACAAGCTCTGCCCTGGTGCATGGTTGTGTCTGTCCCGAGTGAGGTGCGCTGTTCCTAATAAGCACTATGCACTGCGTTGGCTAAGGGGAGCTAGCTGTGTGCAGGGTGTGCTGCTGAGCTCTACAAAGGAGAAAATGTGGAAAGGAGAGACAGAAACAATGCTGTTTATATTGAGAGCAAAAGCATGAAGAGAGTCACCCTGACGTCTAATTCTAATCTTCTAGTTTGTTCACTCAAATTTTCTCTGCAACCCTGTATGGACATATATGGAGCTTGTGATGGTGATCAGGATGTACTTTTTTTTTTTTTTTGAGATGGAGTCTTACTCTGTCTCCCAGGCTGAAGTGCAGTGGTGCAATCTCAGCTCACTGCAACCTTCGCCTCCTGGGTTCAAGTGATTCTCCTGCCTCAGCCTCCTGAGTAGCTGGGATTACAGGTGCTCACTACTACGCCTGGCTAATTTTCGTATTTTTAGGAGATACGGGGTTTCACCACATTGGCCAGGCTGTTCTCGAACTCCTGACCGCAAGTGATCCACCTGCCTCAGCCTCTCAAACTGCTGGGATTACAGGCCTGAGCTGCAACGCCCAGCCATGATGTACATTTTTGTACCTGTCAAGACAAGTTCTTTTACCCTGCACACCCTGTAACCATTATATTTTTCCGCATTTTGGCTATTTGTGTGATTTGTTTTCTCAATGCATTTTAAGATTATTTTGCCCAAGTTAGAAATAAAATCATTACATTGGAATAGGATGGAATGACACATACACGCATTCATACACATAAACAATTTTAGTTATAGTTTTTCATCAAAAGCTAACTTTTCATATACTTAGATACTATTCATGACTCTTGATGACTATATTATTTTCTTACTATAAATCATTACTGTGTTTCTGTTTTCCCCTTAATTACTGGACTAGAAAAATATTATGTTTTAAAGGTAATTAATTGTGGCCAGCTAGTTTTCCAAATGCTAATATTAATGCTAGTTTCTACTTTTTCTTGTTACTCAGTTTGTCTTGTATATGATTATATCAACAGAAATAACTATATCTTTTCATTTATACGGTTCATGCTGTTAACTTGTTCTTTAATCTGTTTGCTAAAATCTCAAAGGTCATGTTAAATAATAATGTTGAAAGTAAGTATTCTCTTCTTTGTTCCTTTTATTAAAATTTCCTTTAATGTTTGCCGTTTAAAATAGTTGCTGTTGATACATGTGTAGTTCTGGCCCCTTATTCAGAGATGTTTTTTAAATGTATTTTTGTTTTGTTTTGTTTTGTTGTTTGTTTGTTTTGCTTTGCTTTTTGACACAGGGTCTGGCTCTGTCACCTAGGCTGGAGTGCAGTGGTGCGATCTCTGCTCACTACAGCCTTGATCTCCCAGGCTCAAGGGATTCTCCTACCTCAGTCTCCCGAGTAGCTGGGAGTACAGGTGCACCATCACATCTGGTGGTCATTTTTTTTTGTATATTTTGTAGAGACACAGTTTTGCCATGTTGCTCAGGCTGTGTGGAACTCCTGAGCTCAAGCAATCTGCCCACCTTGTCTTCCCCAAATGCTGGGATTACAGGTGTGAGCCACCGCACCCAGCCTGTTTCCCTTTCCTTGTTCATAAAGAGGCACTCTACTTAACATGTGGGATTGCAGATTAATTAAGGCAATGCCATTAATTAATTTGAAGACACAATAATTAGATTAACAATAATAATAATAATAAAAGGATCTACCCTTGGAAAATAAAAGTAGGAACAAAGAGTAGAAATTGTGATTTATGGATTGAGTACACATTTTGTATATCATCAGTGCAATTTTAAATAATGCCTACTGGGGTTTTTTTCCTTTTTTTTTTTTTTTTTTTTTTTTTGTCGGTTGAACTTAGTTGAGAGGATTCATTTCATGTTTCTTTCCTCAGTTTAAGTTTGTTCTGGAAATGGGGTTGTGTGCGTACCTGTTTAACGGAGATCAAATTAGGTCAATCTGTGTTCACACCATTTGGAACTGTAATTGGTTTCTTTAATTGACTCCTGTAAACCAGCGCGGAATCAGCTCAGATTCTTCTGTCACTACTCCAGAGAGGGCTTGGTCTCCTGGGAACTTGAGTAATTAAAACTACCAAAGGGATGTAAATCCCGCACTCCATAGAGATGATCAGCTACAATAAGTTTCATGAAATTGAAGTTATTTTTCTTTACAGAGTCCCCATCTCAGTCGCAAACGTTCGCAGCTTCAGTTTGAATATGAAAAGAAAAACTGAGATACAGCATTCTCAAGAAAGATATATAAATCCATCTTTTTATTTCCTCTCAAAAGCAAATATATGGATCTTTTTTTAACGATGACTCTCGTGTCACATTTAAATAATGATATTAACCATCACATAAAAGTGAAAGGAATTAAACAAATGCCCCTCTCATGTCCTCAGTTTGTACTCGCACAATTTTTCTGTGCTTTATTTAGTTGCTTTTAAAGGCAAACTTACCAAATGCTCCCAAATCAAGTTTACTACCCACTTTTATGTGGGCAATTTTCTTAGCCATCACTAGAGCTGCTTTTGTTAACCTATTTGTGCCAAGCACTGAGCTAAATCTTTCACATATAGCCCTTATCACTAGCTCATGTTGCCTATGAGGAAATTCGGGTTCTTAGCATTAAAGAAACTGAACAACATTGATCATTGTACGCATTGGCGCCAGAATGGAACACATTGCCTGCCCAGCAAGTACTTGATTTTTGAGCTACTACTCAGTAGTAGTAATCTTTTCTCAAGATTACGGATTCTTCCAAATCAACAAGTCACAGAATTGTGTCTTATTTTCTTATATGAACAGTTGTACCATTAGTGCATTATTCCTGTCATCTGAGTTGAGATAAACTCCAATGTCCCTGGCATTCTTGAAGGTGTTAAGTCTAGTTCAAAACAGCCCAATAGAAAATTCAAAAACCAACATCATAGGCGAACCCAGACCAAGTCATGGAGTTAAACTACTTTTTGTTTTATTTCATCACTCTGTATTTTCTTCTCTGCATTTGGATAAGTAAGCATCCCATTAAACATTTCTCTTTTTTTTGAGATGGAGTCTCGCTCTGTCACCCAGGCTGGAGTGCAGTGATGCGATCTCCTCTCACTGCAACCTCTGCCTTCTTGGTTCAAGTGATTCTCCTGCTTCAGCCTCCCAAGTAGTTGGGATTATAGGTGTGTGCCACCACACCAGCTAATTTTTGTATTTTCAGTAGAGATGGGGTTTCACCATGTTGGCCAGGCTGGTCTTGAACTCCCAACCTCCAGTGATCTGCCTGCCTCGGCCTCCCAAAGTGCTGGGAGTATAGGCGTAAGTCACGATGCCTGGCCCGTTAAACATTTCTTTTAAAACATTTTAATTGTTTATATCTTTTTATCTTTTCTATGTCACTTTTGAATAATAAGTATGCACTCGTTGCTAAATTCTAAGCTATTTTATTTAAATAAAAAATGTAGAATGACTTCATTCATTTCACATTAAAATCTAAGCATTTAGAGATGACAAACTCTACAAAGAGTTCTGTTTTGTTTAAACGTGTCCTCTTTCTGCGTGGCTATAAAATTTGAGTCCCTAAAATTATAGAAGTCAGATGATTAAAATATCAGAGGGAGAAATTAATTTACTTCTAAGTCACTTCTATGCCCGTGGCTTAATATTTGGTTTTGAATACATCTTTAATTAATTATTTTTGGAAAAGTTTTGGTCTTCTCTAGTTGCTAAAACAGGCTATACTTAAATACTAAAGATGAACATGAGATTTTTATATTTTCTCTCCCACTTAGCAATAAATACCTCTATCAAGTAGCAGTAAAATTATAGCTTTATAATTTTCTGTATGCATTATATTAGTTTAATTCTTTTTATATTTTATTAATGAGGGAAGAAATGGGTAATGTAATAATACTTTGCAGTGTTTTACAGTTATGCAGAAAAGTAAAATTAAGGGAGTTTTAATTAACTGCGTACGTGTATTCACATCAAATTGTGTTATAAAGATTGTTTCCAAAAGTTGGAAAAGAATTCCACCAGCTGTTTGCTCTCCTATGACAAATGGGACCGGTGTATGCATGGTGGCAGTAATTTATGTAATTGTCACATAGCAGACTGGTTTCATAAATTGACTATTGGTTTCATAAATAGACCAGAAAGAGTTTGGAATATTTTGTTACTATTTGTCATAAAAGCCCTTTGGAAACACAGCTTCTTATTCAAGTAGGATCATTTATATATATACAGGCCATCAAGTTAAAAAAAAAAGAAAAGAAAAGAAAGGAAGAGAGGTAGGGAGGAGGAAATGAGGGGGAAGAGAGACAGAAAGAGAAAGAAAGATGAAAGAAAGAAAGAAAAAAATTTTTATTGTAAATCATTGATTTGTGAAAACCTTCTCTAAATAGTTTTTTTCCCCAACGTCACTGACTTTATATATATATATATATTTTTTTTTTTCTTATTACACTTTAAGTTCTAGGGTACATGTGCACAATGTGCAGGTTTGTTACATCTGTATACATGTGCCATATTGGTGTGCTGCACCCATTAACTCGTCATTTACATTAGGTATATCTCCTAATGCTATCCCTCCCCCCTCCCCTCACCCTACAACAGGCCCCGGTGTGTGATGTTCCCCTTCCTGTGTCCAAATGTTCTCATTGTTCGGTTCCCACCTATGAGTGAGAATATGTGGTGTTTGGTTTTTTGTCCTTGTGATAGTTTGCTGAGAATGATGGTTTCCATGTGCATCCATGTCCCTACAAAGGACATGAACTCATCATTTTTTATGGCTGCATAGTATTCCATGGTGTATATGTGCCACATTTTCTTAATCCAGTCTATCATTGTTGGACATTTGGGTTGGTTCCAAGTCTTTGCTATTGTGAGTAGTGCCACAATAAACATACGTGTGCATGTGTCTTTATAGCAGCATAATTTACAATCCTTTGGGTAAATAGCATTTTAGGTTAGCAATGTTGGTATAGAAATCTAGCAAAGCTCAAAGCTCAATTTTTGTTTTTATTGTAAATTTAGTTGTAAATATTGGACAACTTACCTAAATGTATTATGATATAGACAAGCTTAGGAAATTTAATCACAGTTTAAATCCAACTTACTACATTCTAGTATGCCATCTCCAAGAGGAAAGTCCAATATTTCGCATTGCAAAATAATGATCAGATTCAATGAACATACTTGATTCATCTTTGAACCTCACTAGTAATTTATCAATAAATTATGGTTTATTCATTCATGCCTTCACTGAGCATATATTTATTGAGAACTCACTATGTACCAGGCATACCTTGCTCTTGTAGAGGTTACATTTTCTTTGGGGGAAATGATTATGTAATGAAATGAAAGAATTGGTATCAGTGTTTTTACAGGAGGAAGGGTTGCTATTCCACAGATATACTGTTTCTACTGAATTTATGCAGCAAATTAAAGAGAGTCAAACTTAATAAGTTGTCACATTATTTTTACATAAAAAATCTGGTTTTAAAGATTTTTATTATATTTTAAAAAATTTATATACTATATATGAAAATTAAATAAAACTTTGGGATTTCAGATTTCGACATAACTACTTATAAATCTCTATTTTTAGGCCAGTGCAGTGGCTCGCGCCTGTAATCCCAACACTTTGGGAGGCTGAGGGGGGTGGATCACAAGGTCAGGAGTTCAAAACTAGCCTGACCAACATAGTGAAACCCCATCTCTACTAAAAATACAAAAATTACCTGGGCATGGTGGCGAGTTCCTGTGATCCCAGCTACTTGGGAGACTGAGGCAGGAGAACTGCTTGAACGGGGACCCGGGAAGTGGAGGTTGTAGTGAGCTGAGATTGAGCCACTGCACTCCAGCCTGGACTACAGAGTGAGACTCTGTCAAAACAAACAAACAGACAAACAAACAAAAAAACCCAAAAATGCCTTTACTTTTTCTAAAATGATATTGAAAGTTTAATATATATTAATATTACATATTAATAAGGTATTTTTAGAATTTTCTCTGGAGTTATGAATATTCACTTTAAAATATAATTTTCTTTATCCTACGTTATAATTCAGCTTTTTTTAAAAAAAACTCTTAAATATAGATTTAAAAGCTACTAATTTAAGTTTCCATTGGAATCAAGCAGGATAATTTAACAGGAAGGCAAGAAACAAGTTATGAGTTGATAAATTAGAAAACCAGGTTTCAGTATTCATTGTAATTTGTGATTATAATGGGAGCTTTCAGATGAGACATAAGTGTCTCATGATATTTTATAGAGTCTCTAAATCAGTGGATTCTGAGCTGGTTTTAATTTACAGCAATAAGGTTTTAATTTAATAATGATAATCTTTAGCAATGCATGCAGGAAGTATTTATGTTACCAACTTTATTATGTTGACATTTTAAAAACTGTATAATTTTAATATCAGCATTAAATTGTCCTCATATTGCTGAAGTATTTTCTTTTGAAAAATACTTCACATTCTAAAATGAATACTAAACACACAGATAATTTAGCAACAATTGTAGTCGTTTTTATTGTTTCATTCTGATGTGTCTGTGGTGTTACTCTGTTAATTCAGGCTGCAAAGTGCTGAATGTGCCTGTTAATGTTTAAAAATAGTAGTTAACTAGAGAAAGGTATGCCTTTATATACGGTATATGAAAATTCAATAAAACTTTAGGATTTCAGATTTCAAGATTGTTTTGAAATTTAACTGCTTCTTTCACAAATCAACCTTGGCTTGCTTCAAAATCAACACATACGATTTATCAGCATTTTACGTGCTAATTAATGTCCTGGGGGCTTGGTAATGTATGCTGTTGCCTTACTGATACTACACTAAATAAGATTTATTCATACAAAGTTGATTATTTCTTGACTGGAATATACTGAAACAGCATTTCTGGATTTCTGTGAGTATGTTTTCTTTTGTCTGACGCTTAGATCTGCTAATGCTGAGTGCTGAAGACATCCAAGCACGCTGCTTGTGGCCATCACGTCTGGAAAAGTCAGAGATAGAGATAGCAACATTGAAAAATTTCAAGTTGGCAATGCATGAGCAGAGGTGAGCAGAATTTGGGCTTCATGACACCATAGCATGGAGACTAATATGTTGACTCATGAAAACCAACATTGTGGTGAGTGAGATTTTTTGTTGTTTTGTTGTTTGCTTATTTGTTTTTCTCTCAGTGGGAGGAAAACATGGGCTTCTTCCTCCATTGTAAAAAGAAAACTTATACTATATTTTATGACTGAGTTGGTAAAAAGATAAGTTACTATCCTATATTCAAACATTTCTTTGACTTAAAAGTTCAATTTTATTCTCTGATTTTTTTTAAATTTTAAATTAAAAAAATTTTCCTCTGATGTTAGAAAGCATCGAAACATTTTCATAAGTCCTTGTATCTCATGGATAAGCTAGTCATGGGATCCAGGAATGGGTTTTCCCATGAGTTTTCCAGGTGATTCTGATGAATGGCTGGCAAAAGTCGAAGAGCCTTTGTCTTACCTGGAAGTAGGAGGCTATAGCATTCACAGATTAGGAACATTCGCGTTTTTACACTTGCATGTCTCATCCCTTTTCTCATGGCCAGCATAAAGGATCTTTTCATGAGGCATCTTGAGCAGATCTAGGAACCCTCACAACGACTCAAGAGACTTAGAGAGGACATTGATGGATTTAAGTGTTCTCTATGTGGATGTCCTGCTTCTCTTTCTTTCAGTAATTCTCTCAAACAAAATGGCCCTTAACCCAGAAAAGACATGAGGTTCAAACGCTCATTTCCTGTAAACACTGGTAATAACAGATGAAGACCCAGGAGTTCATGACAAGGTGATTTAATTCATCATCCAAAATGAAGCACAAAGACGCCAACCATTTTTTCCTTAAGATGATGGTGATTGAATTTCTGACTCCACTACTGAAGAAAATCACAAACTGGCTTGTTCAGGAAAACTCTAAGCCAATAATATACATGTTTATGCATCTGTGCTGCCTTCAGTTGTTTCTTATCTGAAGCTTAAGAAACCAAAAACAATTTTGGAGTTCTCATCGGGTCTATGAGACAGTTAAATCACATTCTTAGAATCTTTCCTCTGATAACCATGTGAATTCATTAACAAAAAATAAATACCCACCCATTTTGCAATTTAGAGAGTTTCTCTTTATTTCCATTATATTGAAATTCTAAAACATTTAACAATAAGGTGTGTCATGTTAGTTACATTCACAACCATTGGCAGATGTTCTGTATGGAAGTATCCAGGGATACATTCAAAATCTCTTTAAAAAAATTTTATTTTAGGTTTGGGGGTATACGTGAAGGTTTGTTACATAGATATACACATGTCATGGGGGTTTGTTGTACAGATTATTACATCACCCGGGTATTAAACTCAGTACCCAATAGTTATCTTTTCTGCTCCTCTCCCTCCTCCTACCCGCCCCCTTCAGGTAGATCCCAGTGTCTGTTGTTTCTTCCAGGGTTTTTGTAGTTTTGGGTTTTACATTTAAGTGTTTAATCCATCTTGAGTTGATTTTTGTGTACGGTGTAATGAAGGGGTCCAGCTTCAATCTTCTGCATATGGCTAGCCAGTTATGCCAGCACCACTTATTGAATAAGGAGTGTTTTCCCTATTGCTTGTTTTTGTAAGCAAAGATTTCAAAAGTAATGCAACATCTATTACTGTGTAATAAATTTATCTCTTTCGACCACATACCATAAAAATCTAGATAGGCTTTCATTCATGTGCATGTACAGAAAAGTTAAATGTGTACACTCATTAGTCCAATTTAAATATTAAAGAATGACACACTGGGTTGCAACTACATCTGATATTTTGGAATCCTGGAAAGGGAGTCCCTTTAAGGAAGTAAATGGCTTGGATACTTCATTAAGCCTTTTGTGTTCAACAAGCATTCCAAATTGTGCTTAGTTTTGCCATTGGTCGAATGTGAAAGAAGCTCTGTGCCTAAACACACGACATTTTATAATTGCCATGAATCCAAATTGTTGAGCTTCAGTAACTCTATTTGTACCTAAAAGAGAAATAATTTTTTAAGAAACATAATATGTAGACACAGATAAATTGGCCAGTTTATGAGAAGCCTGAATGTTATAGGTGCATAGATGAATTAGCTTTTCTCTGGCCACACCTCTAACTGGATCTGGTTGAATAATTCATTCCCATCCCATAAAGACCTGGCCTGAGTGGCCTGGCATGATGGCGCATGCCTGTAATCCCAGAACTTTGGGAGGCCAAGATGGGCGGATCAAGGGGGATAGGAGTTCAAGACAAGCCTGGCCAGCATGGTGAAACCCCGTCTCTACTAAAAATACAAAAATTAGCCAGGTGTGGTGGTACATGACTGTAATCCCAGCTATGCGGGAGGCTGAGGCAGGAGAATCGCTTGAACCTGGTAGGTTTTTCAACTTTACAGAGAGTTTTAACATTTCATCTTCAATTTTATCAGTTGCTTTATTAGTGTTTTTTTTTTTTTTTTTTTGGCAGAATGTGGCTCTGTCACCCAGGCTGCAGTGTATTGGCACAATCATGGCTCACTGCAGCTTCGACCTTATGGATGCCAGCGATCCTCTTGCCTCTCCTCCAGAGTAGCTAAGCCAGCTACTGGGACTATAGGACTACTTGGTACTACAGGTGCATGCCACCATGCCCAGCTAATTTTTTGTATTTTGGGCAGAGACAGAATTTCCCTACATTGCCCAGGCTGGTCTCAAACTCCTGGGCTTAAGTGATTGGTCTACCTCGAACCGCCAAAGTATTCAGATTACAGGTATGAGCCACTGTGCCCAGTCAGTTTCTAACATGATAATCATGTGTTGTTCTTCACAATTGTGTTGATAGAATCGTGTATTTAAATGAAGCACATGATTTCCAGTAATACCCTCTATTTGGGCAATATCGTATTGCTTTATCAGCATATTGTTGATGGTGATTTATTAAAATGTATTCAGGAACATATATTAGTTACTGATCTGTAGTTCTTTTATTGTTATCTTGATTGGGGTTTGGTAGTAATTTATAATGATTTAATTAAATGGATCAGGGAACTCTTCTTTAAATAGAATTAAAATTGTCTGGTTTTGTGTACTTGTAGAGTAAAGGAATCATGTATAATTGAGCTTTGATACTCTAGTTGTGAAACACTTTGCAATGAAAATCAATAAAAAATATTGAAAATCGTTTGTGTTAATTGGTAGTTATAATCCTCCTTCTACATTGTGTCAAAACTCTTCTTTATTTGTGCTTCTTTTTTCTTTTTATTTCTAACATCTTACTACTTTGTCCACTTTCTCCTTATTCCTCAGTCTGTATTGATGTGATTTCCCTGATTCTTTTCGAAGAACCAGCATTTGTACTTATACATAATTGCTACTATTTCTTATTTTCTGTACAATGTTTTGTCATTCTTACCTGAACCAATACTTCTTTCCCACAACCTTATTTTATAATTTTTAAAGTGACTATATCATTCCTCATGTTCAAAAATGGTCTTTAATAAAATATCATTCGTAACATTTGCATATGCATAATCTCATTTTAGTGTAGATGTGACCGTGTATTTTAGCATTCAGTGTGAATTATGCAACTTTGTATTCTAACACTCAGAGGAGTTTATTGTAAGCACTTTGATCCAATGAATATTTAGGAAAACGTTGCTTAATTTGTAAGCAGTGAAGACCTTGACTGTCTTTTATTGTTATATTCTAGTATGATAATTTAAGCTTAATAAATATATCATATTTGCATTTAATAATTTTATAATCTTTCATACAAACTTCTTTCACACATATTCTATAGATGTAAAATAACTAGGAACAGTTTTCCTTTTTATTTGTTCATATGCATGTTTGTTGTATTACAAACCTACTTACCTTTTCCTTTCGCTTACTTCAAAATTGGCTTCTGTTCAAAACCAGGGAAAGAACCAAATATAACTCTTAATCTTAGGCAAAAAATAAACCCTCTTTTTTTTTACAGTTTGTGTTTGTTCCAGAAAAATTAGTGTTTTTAGAATCAAACTTCATGTTACAGCACTAAGATAATTTCATATAAGCCATAGTATAGTTATCCATTTTATATTTCTTGTAAACATTTAACCGTTTGTTTCAAGAGTTGGTATTTTGTTGATCCGTATTTTCAAAACTTAGACATATTTAAATACTTATAAATGCCCAAGCCTGTGGTTTGAAATAGGAAGTACAAGAAGTGAGTAGGACATCAGAGTTTATTCAAGAACATCAAAGTTTATCCAAAGGGATAGGATAAAAAAACACTACATACCATGATTCAGACATTGATGAATATGTTGAAGGGGTTCTATTTTAAAATACTGTTTGGCTGGGTATGGTGGCTCATCCCTGTAATCCCAACACTTTAGGAGGCTGAGGCAGGCAGATTACTTGAGCCCAGGAGTTTGAGACCAGTCTGGGCAACATGGCAAAACCCCATCTCTACGAAAAATATTAAAATTAGCTGGGTGTGGCGGTACATGCCTACTTGAGAGGCTGAGGCTGGAGGATTGCTTGATCCCAGGATGTCAAGGCTACACTGAGCCATGATTGCACCACTGCACTCCAGCCTGGGCAGCAGAGTGAGACCCTTTCTCCAAAAAAAAAAAAAAAAAAAAAAAAAATCTGTGTTATATTTCTTCTTAATAAATTCTGCATAGCAGAGACATTAGAATGAGGTAAACCAGACATCATGAGACTTTAATGAACTGCAGAGGATGTCAGCTGAACAGCTGTAAATTCCCTGAAAATTGGAAACTGCCAGGAGAGATTTGGCACCTACACCCGATAGCTGTAAAAGATGCCACCTGCTATCAGTTAATGGTATTTTTTATGAAAAGCTGAATTGAACATAATTTGCAGTTTCTAACATGTAATCTCTCGTAAGAACATAGTGATTTGCAGATCTGCTAACTTTTTAAAAATGTACATATTGCCTTAGCAAGGTACTCTTAGTAAGCCACACAAGGCAGTATCACCTTCACATTGTAAAACCGAAAAGTACCTGAGACAAGTCCCAATCAATTTAGGAATTTATTTTGCCAAAGTTAAGGACATGCCCAGGTCAGAGCCTCAGGAGGTCCTGAGCACATGTGCCCAGGGTGGTTGGGTTACAGCTTAATTCCATACATTTTAAGGGGATAGAAGTTACAGACAGACATCAATCCATACCTGTAAGATGTATATTGGTTTCATCTCAAATTGGTGATGGGAGATCTCCACATCATAGGGAGATTTCAAAATTTTCTGATTCTCAATTGGTTGAAAGATTTATTATCTAAAGACCTGGAATCAATAGAAAGGAGTGTCTGGGTTAAGATAAGGGGTTGTGGAGATCAAGGTTCTTATTATGCAGATGAAGCCTCCTGGTAGCAGGCTTCAGAGAGAATAGATGGTAACTATTTCTTATCGGACTTTGAAAGGTGGCATACACTTAGTTAAACTCTCCTGGATCAGGAAGACACCTGGAAAGGGAAAGGCATTCTCCACAGAATGTAAATTTTCTCCACAAGAGACAGCTTTGCAGGGCCATTTTAAAATACATAAAAAATATTTTGGGGTAAAATACTTTTATTTTAGTGTCCACTATCCGTCGTGTGATGTATCTTACTACATCACCTGTAAATTAGCCAAGTGAAGAAAAAAATGATTGCTATGGTGTATTAGTCAGGGTTTTCTAAAGGGACAGGACTAATAAGATAGATATATACACGAAAGAGAGCTTGTTAAGAAGTATTGACTCACACGATCACAAGGTGAAGTCCCACAATAGGTCACCTGCAAGCTGAGGAGCAAGGAAGCCAGTCCGAGTCCCAAAACCTCAAAAGTACAGAAGCCAACAGTACAGCCTTCAGTCTGTGGTCGATGACCCTGCTAAAGCACTGGTGTAGGTCCGAGAGTCCAAAAGCTGAAGAACTTGGAGTCCAATGTTCAAGGTCAGGAAGCATCCAGCACAGGGGAAAGATGGAGGCCAAAAGACTCAGCCAGCCTAGTCCTTCCACGTTCTTCTGTCTGCTTTTATTCTAGCCACACTGGCACCTGATGAGATGGTGCCCACCAGATTGAGCGTGGGTCTGCCTTTCCCAGGCCACTGACTCAAATGTTCATCTCCTTTGACAACACCTTCACAGACACACCCAGGAATAATACTTTGCATCCTTCAATCCAATCAAGTTGACACTCAATATTAACCATCACATATGGTGGAGTACAGTAGAAGCTTAGAAATTGGGGATAGAGACCAGAGTCACATTACAAGTTACAAAGAGTCTGTTTTATCAGTCTTAAGGTCTCTGTTTTAATGTGAACGCTGGCCAGCTGTGCCTGAATTCCAAAAGGAGAAGTGTGTAATGAGGTATGTCCAACCACCCATTCCCATCATGGTCTGAACTATATTTTTTAGGTTTATTTGGAATGCTCTTGGCCAAGAGCAGGGACCATTCAATTAGTTGGGGAGCTTAGAACTTTATTTTTGGTGTACAACATTAAACTCACTGATTTGCTGTTCTATTTAAAGGTGCTTGTAGTGAAATGACAGAAGGTGCTCCAGTCATAAACCTATTACCATGCAAAGGGGATTTATAAAGCATTGGCATACAATGCATTTCTATGAAGCATGTTGTAAGTGTATTTATACTGAACACAATAGGTATTTAATTTGTAAAGTCTCTAAATCACATATTAAAATATCACAACCAGATATATTTATTATTGCTAGAGAAAAATCAAAATTATTAAAATTCTGTATCAACTTCACAAATATAAGTAGTATTTAGGATTTCGCTGGGAGCTAGAATCATGTTAGTCTCATGTATTTCAAAAAAAGTATTATTTCTAGGCCGAGGCGGGTGGATCACGAGGTCAGGAGATCGAGACCATCCTGGCTAACACGGTGAAACCCCGTCTCTACTAAAAATACTAAAAATTAGCCGGGCGTGGTGGCGGGCGCCTGTAGTCCCAGCTACTCGGGAGGCTGAGGCAGGAGAATGGCGTGAACCCAGGAGGCGGAGCTTGCAGTGAGCCGAGATCGCGCCACTGCACTCCAGCCTGGGCGACAGAGCGAGACTCCGTCTCAAAAAAAAAAAAAAAAAAAGTATTATTTCTACTACTTTGAATGCACAAATTAAAACTGGAGTTAAATGTATTTCTGCTCCAAATATAAATTTCAGAGCAAGCTATAAATATTCTGATTTTTAAATATAAATCAATTATGTCAATTGCTTCTCTTTAATTAACAGTGAGACTGTTTTGCAATCATGAATAAAGACTGTTATATCAGTGGGACATTTTGATATATTGATCAAATAATTTGAGTGATTGCGAGTAGAGTTTTGATTTGATTATGACTAGAGTTAGTCATATGATGTTGGGAAATACTATGTTTCCATTGCAGACATTATAATAGATGTATCAGAAGTGGTGTCAACACTTACTAATTCATCATAGCTATACTTAAGACAGGTAAAATGGAATTTACTCATGCTTTACTTAGTAATCAACATCATGCTATGTTAATATTTCTAACTAAAATAATTGAGAAATGTCTCCCCATCTTCATAGAATTTTGCTATATTTATCTTAAATCAAATCAAAATACAGGATAATTTTGTGCACTAAAATAGAATTGCATAATTTATATGAGCTCATTATCCATTTAAAATTCACATGGTAGCTAGTGTTCTCCTCGTATATACATGTGCAGCGAAATCTTGATTAGTGAACAACACAGACATTCCAACACAATTCACTCTAGTATATTTTAAAGACTCACGGTATGATGCCAGCCCTTATTCTACTCAAAGTATAAACGATAGAAATCCACAGCACTTTTCTCCCAATTTACTCTAATAAGAGAATTATAATGCATCAGAAAATTAACCAAATGAAGAAAAAAGAAATGATTGCCATGGTGAAGAATACTTAAAGAAGGGTAGAAGCGTAGAGATTAAGGGTAGACACCAGATACATTACAACTTATATGGATGGAGGTACTTTTGCTTCTGTGGGGAATCTTCCTCTATTAAAAACAAATACTGCAAATTATATTTTATGACCACTTTAGCATAAAAATGAATAGACTCCCAGAGTTGAATATTATGTGAACCTGGACATTTGTGTTATTTTGAAATCAGATTAACAGCCCTTGAGTTTTCAATAAGGGGAGGAGATTTCATTACCTGAGAAAACTGCCCGTTGAATAAGGCTGAAGAAGAATTGAAACACATGATTAAGGCAATGACAAAAATTACTTTCCACTTGTATCTTACAAATTCTACTTCTATGGTATGAACATGCTAGACAGAAGTAACAGGAAAACCCAATAGATTGGTTTGGAATAAAAGTTTTAATAACCTATTTTATATATATATAAATATACATATGTTTAAAATATTTAAAAAAACCCAACAGTTGTCAAGACAGTGAGCAAAAGGCAATGAAAGATGGGCAAAACATGGACACAGGAAGGGGAACATCACACACTGGGGACTGTTGTGGGGTGGGGGTAGGGGGGAGGGATAGCATTAGGAGATATACCTAATGCTGAAGAATGAGTTAATGGGTGCAGCACACCAACATGGCACATGTATACATATGTAACAAACCTGCACGTTGTGCACACGTACCCTAAAACTTAAAGTATAATAATAATAATAAATAAAATAAAATAAAATAAAAAAGAAAGATGGGCAAAACAAGGAGTTGAACCCCACAGTTGCCCCAAGCTCACAATCAGGAGAGAGTTTCCAGGTTACTGCATATGGAAGTGGATTTCAGAAGAAGCCCAGTGAAACTCCACGAATCGGGGAGACGAAGCTCAGAATCAGAGAATCATAGACTCAGAATCAAAGAAAAATATGGACATCCTTTGCAGGAGAGAGCCTTGAAGAAGAGAAGGAAATCTAGAGACCTACCATGGGTCCCCCCCATTATTCAGCAGAAGAGTGTATTGGGAAACTCCCTGAGGGCAGGAAAGAACCACCTGAATGAGTCAGAGCAGGGAGTTGTTTGTGCTTAGCCACATCTAGGAATACTGGCAGTCCTCGCCAGCTAGACTAGTTTAACAGTTCACAAGTCAATGGGATTGGGAGAAGTACACAGAAAGGTCTGGCGTCTTTAGTAGTGGATGGTTTTGCCTAGATTAAGTGCTGCTCTGGTACCACCTAATATGCCTTGCTCAAAAAGGACCAAACTGTTTTCAACGTACCTAATTGAACCCCAGAACAAAGCTCAGGACTATTTATTGGGACACACACATGAAAATATTAGATCATCTTGTTGGATGATCTTGAGCATCCAACAAGATCAAATCTAAAATGCCAGGTGTCCAAATAAAGTTTAATTGATATGTAAAGTAATGAGAGCATACAGTTGCAGAAATAAGAATACTATCGCTAGAACATTGTCCTCCTGGGAACATTGGTAAGGATTCAACTCAGTAAAGCCATGGTCAAGATCAATGAGTAGAGTGCTCTCAACAGCTGCATCCATGCATTGAAGGGAAATATTACTTATATATATTTTCTTTTAATTTTCTTGTAGTGTGCACAGTTTAACATCTTCATTCTAATAGGTACCTGCTACAGTGCATAAGAAAAACATAAATGAAAAGACAATTGGATATGTTGAAAACTAAATGAAAATGTATGTAAATGTAGGAAAAAGGCATACCAGAAATGCTGCTCCCTGAGCTCTCCAAAATCATCAGGAACAAGTCTAAATTGTCACTGTAAATGGAAATGTAAACCACATGACAGAAACTCCAATTAGCTATTTTGATTTTTTAAAAGTAATTAGACTTTTGAGGAGAAAATTCGTTGTTACAGTAATTTCAAAAATAATTATAATTCCATCTGTGCTAAAACATGCAATGACCTTTCCTATTAGGAATATAAATTTATTCCTCTCTTCTATTTTTTTAATTAGAAAACAAATTGCAAACTTATTAATATGAAGATATAATCAGATTCAGGTTATGTCACTAAAATTTTTGAGTGATGGCCAAGTGTATTGATTTTTTCAGATTACCTCTTGAATTCAAAGTTTCTGCTCATTAAAGTCACATGAAAAAATACAAGCAAAAGATAACTGCAGTTAAGGAAAAGAGCCATAAGGTTATGAAATTCTCATTCAAGGCATTCTATGGTAATTATGTTATTTTAATATCCAGAGAACAAAGTGGAAACTTAGCTTGCCTGGCTATGCCTCTCAGCCTCCTGCCCCTCTTCATGCAAAAATCTGAAAAACAATAGAACACAGATAAAGAATAACTGATAAAAACACAATAGTATCTTATGTGTTAGTTTTGCAAATAATTCTGCCGGTTTTTGAATGAATGTGTTTCTTGGAAATTGCCAAGTTTTCAGTGCAAAGGTATTGCTACTATATCATCCCTGGAAGAGTAACAAAGGTTACAGGAAGAAAGTGAAAATTTAGTGTGATGTTCCAGGAGTCTACTTGCACAACCAAGTATAAGAAAATGAAGACTTCCTTGAACCAAATTGGATCAGGAACTGGTGATTGTTTATTTTTGTGTAATGGCAAAGGATCCTCCAATGACATAATTAGCATGAACTGTCATCACATATGCTTTCATCTTTTAATGTGTACGTGAGATATATATCTAATAGCCAGTTCTGGTTATTCAGTTATCTGGTTTTGTCCCTGCTCAGGCCAACTTTTCTAAACTCCCTTCTGTAACACTGGGGCTAGAAGTCAGCAAACTACATTTCCCAGGAGTCTTTGCGAGCTGTCTTCCTGACAGATTCTGTCTCAACGGCAGTGAAATCAGAAAACAGGAGAAAGAGAGATTATTGTATGGGAGTGCTGTCATGCCAGTGGTTGGCAGTCTTTTGTAGTAGCTGGAGTGTGAATTTGGGCAGGCAATTGTGGACTCTGTAGCAGCCCAGGGAAATGCTTGCCTGCTCATTGCAAAACCTCATTAGCAATTCCAGAAGCCACTGATCAGACACTGATCTAGCCACTGTAGAAGCAAGGCTAGAGCTTGGGAATTCAGCCCAGAGTTGATAGAAGCGTCCTTATTTGGAAGATATCATCACCTTCCTCACAACGTTTCCCTTCTCTGTTTTCCCTGGTTTTTGTTTTGTTTTGTTTTGTTTTTGTTTTTGTTTTTTTCGAGACGGAGTCTTGTTCTGTTGCCCAGGCTGGAGTGCAGTTGCATGAACTCAGCTCGCTGCAACCTCCATCCCCCGGGTTCAAGCGATTCTCCTTCCTCGGCCTCCTGAGTAGCTGGGACTACAGGCGTGTGCCACCATGCCTGGCTAATTCTTGAATTTTTAGTAGAGACGGGGTTTCACCATGTTGGCCAGGCTGCTCTCGAACTCCTGACCTTGTGAACCACCCACCTGGGCCTCCAAAAGTGCTGGGATTACAGACGCAAGCCACCAGGCCCGGCCTTCCCTGGCATTTCTAACATTAATTTTAATTTTTATTTTTTGAGACAGAGTCTCACTCTGCTGCCCAGACTAGAGTGCAGTGGTGTGATCATGGCTCATGGCAGACTTGACCTCCCACGTTCAAGTGATCCTCCCACCTCAGCCTCCTGAGTAGCTGAGACCACAGGCACAAATCACCATGCCCAACCAATTTTTTATTGTTTGTAGAGACAAGGTCTAGCTATGTTGCCCAGGCTGGTGTCGAACTCCTGGGCTCAAGTGATCCTCCTGCCTCAGCCTTCCAAAATGCTGGGATTACAGGCTTTATCCACTGTGCCCAACCTAACATTGATTTTTTAAACCAAGCCTCTATATTAAAATCCTCAGTTTGAAATAGCTTGCATTTTTTTTTTAATTTCTAGTTAATACAGCACTTTTGTGAAGCTTTATGTAACTAAAATGGGTATCCAGGTCGTCAGGATTTATGAGTTTGAAGACAAAAATAAAGGGGGCATGGTGTGGGATATGAGAGGTTCCCTCAACCTTGATTACGTGTACGAGTAGGACACTTGTTATGAAAATGTCAAACAGGGCACATAACAAATTATAAAGTGAAGAGAGACAATATCTACAGAAATTTTAGTTTCTTAATGGAGGATTTATATAACATTTAACACATGCTTACCATTCTGACAATTTCAAGAGTCATAAAATAGGTGGAACCAAAAAGGGAGATGATGTATATTTTGATCAAGAACCAAATTTATTGAAATGTTAAAAAGAAATATAAATGTGTTATGAACACTTTATTCCTATAACTCCATGATGAAGATATAAAGCAATGCTGTGTGTGTCAGGCATGTATCTGGGATTATGTCTCATCTATATTTTATATGCGTAGCTCAACATCTTATTTAAACTATATGCATATTTTAAAAGTACATTGATTGTGGACATGACACTTAACTGAATAGAAAGACCATGAAATTTTGACATGTGAACAATGAAATAGAGGTAGCGACATAAAGCCTGAAGAAACAGCAAGAGGTGAATGAACTAAGGGGTCGGATTCGTTGGAAATTTTGAATAATATCTTGCAAGGTCCGACATCAACAACTAATAAGCAGCATATTTCTATTCTCTCCACAAAATGTTTTATAATTTAACACTCTGAACATGGGTAATTAAAAAATAAGATGAGTTTGTTTATTTGATGGACAAAACAAGGAAGAGAAAAAACATTTAACAAAATGATTCAACAAGAAAAGACGTCAATTCTGGACTTGCCTGTCTTAACTTAATAAGTTAAATTAAGCAAAAGTGTTGAATCGCAACCTGGCAATTTAACAATTGTGATGAAGACTTTATTCCGTGTCTTCAAGAAATGGGTAAAGTTGACACAAATTGGTAAAAATCAAGAAGATATAAATTATGCTAACTATTGTCATCGATGTGCAGCTATGGTCTTGTAGAACTGTTTACAAACCTGAATTCAGCTATAAGAATATTACTTGCTTTTCTTAAGCATTCATAGAACATTTCTCAAAATCAACTTTTTGGTTTGTTCTGAATAAAGTTGCCAGTTAAAAGACAGTACACTCAGTTTAATTTGAATTTAAACTAACAAACAAATTATAGTAAACCTATGCCAGAATATTGCATTAGGCATACTTATACTAAGAAACTATTTGCTGCTTAACTGAAATTCAAATTTACTTAGGCATCTTGTATTTTTATTTGCTAAATCTATTAACTCCAATTCTGAAGGAAATCTCAAAAACAAAAAACAAGCAAACAAACAAAAACATAAAGAATGGTCAAATATGCCATTTCCTCTGATGGTGAAGTGATGGAGTTAGATATAAATAAAAAAGATCTACGAACCACTTATGTTTAAATATTAGGAAAATTCTACATAGCTCATTTGTTAAACAACTTGCAGTAGAAATCACTTATCTGTCTGTCTGTGTATCTACCTACTTACCTATCCATCCATCTAATCTATCCATCCGATCTATTTATCTGTTTGCCTGCCTGCCTATCTATCATCTATCTATCTATCTATCTATCTATCTATCTATCTATCTATCTATCTATCTATCTATCTATTATCTATCTATCTATCATCTGTCTGTCTTAAAATTGGAGATCTTCCCCAGCATAAAATTTTAATGATTATTCCTATGATACAAGTACATGCACAGAAAATATCAATGTGTATTAGAAAATCAACATCTCTGCTTAGGTCTCTGTTTAGCTGCTTGGAACCCACTTTGTCCAGAGTTTAACTATATAATGCCTAGAAATGATTTCAAAAAAAAAAGTTGACTGTTTTGGTCCTGAAACAAACATCTTTATTTTATGCTGTCTGAATTAAGTGGCTTAAGTGATATTTTCCAGGGAGCACTGTCCCACAAATCCATAGATTCAAACTTAATTTATCTGAGTAATTCTAGTATATTCTGCTGATATATCCTGCTGAAAACATTGTGAAAATAAGGATTTTCCCACTGGCAAATATGAACGCTTTGTCAGCAGGCCTGACATTTGTTTTAATTTTATTATATGTAATTCAACTTCTATTCTTTCTCTTTTTTTCATCTTTCCATCTTTCTTCCTTTATTATTTCTTCCTTTCATTTTTCTTTTCTCTTTTTTCATTCTTGGTAAAGGAAAAGAGTGTATTGCATGTTAACTACCAATTTTATCATGTTCCAGTAATAAACAAGAGTCGAGAGAAGAGTAGGGAGAATTTTTTTTTCTAATTCTAGTTTTTTTAAAGTTATTTTTTAACCAAAACATTTTTGTCAAAATAGGTTTTCAGTTTGTTAAAGTAATCATTTTGAAAAATAATTTTAAACTTATTGTTGTTTCTTTTATACTTTGTTTAAAATATAGTCTTCTTAAAACAGTATCATTTTTTGATACCTTTATGACAAATTCCTTTTCTTCTTTTTCTCAACATAAAGATTCATAATAAATATAAAATAATTGATAAATAATATTAAAATTATATTAAATAATACTATATAAAAATAAGCAAAACAATATGTTATAAATTCTTCAGTGACTTTTAAGGACAAATGTATATTTTTTTGTTTTATTGTGACAGAGTCTTGCTATATTTCCCACCACTGATCTCCAACTCCTGGCCTCAAACGATCCTCCTGCCTCAGCCTCCCAAAGTGCTGGGGATTACAGGTGTGAGCCACTGCAGTCATTCTTTTTTTTTTTTTTTTCCCAGAATAAAGACAGAAAACACAAATAAGTGTTTCTGAGAATATGTTACAAGGCTCTTACCTCAAATTGATATAACATATAAAAATGTAAAGAACATTAGGATAGGGACAATCAATTTGAAAATTTTTATAAAACAAGCAGTCTTGTAGAAAATATCATTTACCACAGGATAGTTCCTGGTTCAGTTAGATGTTGGGGGGTTTTAAAGTCCCAGAACATCCAGTGGCAGACCACAGTACTGCGAGTTGTTCTAATTGTAGGTGGCCCTCCACCCTGCCTGGGCTCACTCACCCATCTGGGAATCAGCTTTCAATCATTCAGCAACCATAGTCTTGGCTGGGAGGCTTGGGGCAACTCAGTTGTTTCTCTTATCTTTTATTTTCAATCAGTCTTGCCCAGGATTTCCAAATGGCTTAGCCAAAGGTAGACCAGCAAATTAGCCCCAAATGAGCAGAGCCGTTTCACATCTCTGTTGTATCACATCTGCTAATCTCACCATGGCCAAGTCCAGGGTCTTGCAGGAGCCTTGCATCCATAAAGCCAACATCCTATCAAATCCAAAACACGAGTGCCAGTGAGGGAAAACACGCAGACTGATTCTCCTTATTGGCATAGAAACAAACATGCTGCAAAGTTGAGCAAATTAAGTCAGGTAATAATGGCGATAACCCCAATGAAACAAACTTGCAAACATCATATAACATTGCAAAAATCAGCAGAATCAATGTATCCTTTTAACAGATTAAAATAGAGAGGCCTGACTTTTTTCAAGAGATATAGGAAATTAGTTGATACATTGTGACATCATGCTACACAATGAGCCTATAAAATTTGAAAGATAAAGGAACTCTCTTGATAAAACAGATGCAACACAATATTAAAGGAAATATTGGTATTAATGGTGAAATATGAGAAACATTCCCTTTAAATCCATAACATGACAAATGTCTCCACTATGACAATTTTATTTAATACTACATTGGAAGTTCTATCGGTACAGAATAGAAAAAGAAAGAACAGTTATTATTGGCAGATGGCGCAGATGATATAACTTTTACATAGATATATTCATAAATAAATAACATGATAATTTTTATAAAGTATGCTCAGTGTAAGATCAGTGCACACATGTTAGTGGCATTAATTTACACCAGCAACTATCAAATACAAATGTAACTATCATTTATTTGGAAATCGCAACTGCAATTGCACTAAACCTGTAAGTTCTTCATGAAAAATGGGATTAAAAATGAACAAGAACTTTATATGCAAAAGAACAAAAGTTTAAAGAGCAACGTAACAGAAAATCAAAATAAACTGAGGTATGTCAGTATTTGATACAGGTTAGGATCAAAAGTGTAAGCATGTAAATTTCCCCCCAAATGAGTTTAGAAGATGAAAATTTTCCACTCAATTGGTTTTAAAATTCTAACATATTTTAACTATATTTTCTTGAACTGACAAACTTCTCCCCAAAATGCGTATGGAAATATACCAAGCCAAGGGTGTCCAAGAACATTTTGAAGTACAATGCAGAATAGTTGTTATGGCTTTTCTCCTTGGATGCCAAGATTTATACAGTGGTCACTGTGGAATCTAGGCAGGGTGAATAAAATAAATCTCTGTAAACTACAGAGCTTAGATGGAGATAGATGGAACATGGAAATTCTCATATTACAAAGTTTCCATTATAAGCAGCTGTCACAGGAACATCTCACATACAAAATAAAGAATGATAAAATGGCAAGTTTTTAAACAATTGCTCTTGGCTACTATAGTTTGACAGCTATCCATATCAATTGCTTAAACAAATGGCACTTTATTTTTGTTATATAATAATAAGCGTTAAGGTATGGAAAATGAAGTGCTCAAGAAAGTCATTCTGTACCAAAAATTTTGCAGTTTTCTTCTTCATTTTTGTGAAACCCAGGATTGCAGGGTTTTAGCTCCAAGAAGCTCTGTATAAATAATATTCGCACTACAGCTAGGACGAAAGAGGGGAGCAGGTCACACATCTGAAAGATTCTTCTTGTAGGAGTGAAGTAATTTTATTCCAGCTGACTTGAGCCTTCATTGCGTTTTTTGGAAATGCATCTCATAGCTATACCTAGGTGTTAAGAGAGTTTGCAGAGGAGTGTATATCAGATTATAAGTGTCGATCATCCTGAACAAATCAGACCTGTTTATATGCAAACATATACGGATGGAAAAGAATAGATATTGTGGTATCAAATAGCAATATTGTCACAGTTGTCAATACATGAGGGAAAGACAAATAGAAATCTCCATGATGCACAAATTAATTAAACTCCAGGTGAACTTAAAACCTTGATGTGAAAAGCAAATGCTTCAAAAATTCAGAATGAAACATTGGATAATGTCCTTATGATATTAATGTAGAAAAAAATGCTTTATACCAAATACTAGAGCATTTTCTATGAAAGAATACATGGGAAATAGGGCTATAGAAGAGACAAAGCACTGTGATTACTTGGAAAAACATACAAACTTTGGGATTAAGCCATTGGGCTTTTCTCGGCCTTTGGTTGTTGAGCATTTTATAGAAATTTTCACTTGTCCTGGAAAAAATAGATGATCTCATAGGCTGAGTTGTCATGAAATACTCCGTGTGAAGACAGCTTTTAATGCATTGATTTATATGCTTCCCTCTTTTGGCTTTTTGTAACTGTTTACAAACCCATACCTGATTAAATTACATGTATTTGATTGATTTTTTAAAATACAGCAAGTGGTGAATCGTGATTGCAAAGACGTGACCCATTGTGCTCAAATAAACCTGATTGAGGAAACATAGCATAATATTTGTCAAGAATCATTTTATTTTTCCCTTTCAGTGACTCTGTGTAAATACCTCAGGTGGGAATCAATATTTATAATTTTCAGAGCATTGCCCATAAAAGAGTGAAAAGCAATTTGTCGACGTGATTGTATATTAGGTGGTAACATTTAGACCCAGCCAAGTCTCACAATCGAATAATTTGAATGATTTCCACAAAGGGAAATAAAGCACTTTAGAAAGAGATTGGCTTTCAGCTCTATATCATAAATGGGTCCATTTTGTAGAATTAGGTATTTATAATAACATCTACTCAGAGCGTGGAGGAAAGGAAGTATTCTAGATCATGCTGTCACACGTTTTTATGTCTATTGCACTTAGATATTAGCAGCAGAAGATGGACATTTTTCTCATTCGTCTTCGCTTCCTCAATGTGTGCCGATTCCCAGTAAATCACTGTTGAATGAAATCATGCAAAATTATGTTATATACTACTCTGGCTTAGTGAATAGAATCTAAAGCTTTAATATTTATTTCAGGTTCTGAATTGGTCAAATATTCTATGGGATGGAGTGAAATATGTCTGGGGGCAGGAGCACTTTGGATATTGACTGTCTACACTAAACCACTTTTAATTAAATGCTTGGTTTTGGAATGCTTAATTTATGACAGCATACCCATCTTAAAAGTGTTTTTAAAAAAGCCTTCATGTGTAGTATTTTTACCTGGAAGAAAATTTTCTCTAGTGCTTCTTTACTACTGATGTTTCAACATTAGGGTCAACCTAGCAAGATAGTGTTCTACTCAAATCCAAGCATTATTTAAGATGAATGATGACATTTATTTATGGTCCAGGGAATTAACAATTTTGTGGTCTGTTATGAACTACTAAAGTTTAATTTTTAAAAATCATTATTACTATAGCAGCTATTGTAACAGCTGTGGGTAATAAATACTTCTTTTTTTTTTTTTAGACAAGGTTTCACTCTGTCACCCAGGCTGGAGTGCAGTGGTGCAATCTTGTCTGACTGCAGCCTCTGCCTCCTCAGCTCAAGCAATCCCCCCACCTCAGCCTCCCGAGTAGCTGGGACTACAATTACACGCCACCACACTTGGCTAATATTTGTATTTTTTGTAGAGACAGGGTTTTACCATGTTGTCCAGGCTGGTCTCGAACTCCTGGACTCAAGCAGTCCTTCAGCCTCAGCCTCCCAAGGTGCTGGGGTTACAGGTGTGAGCCACTGCATTGGGCAGCATAAATACAATTTTTACCACACGTTTGGCTACTAGTAGAACAGAATAAAACTTTAACATTGCATATTGAATAAGAATTTGTGAAAAGAAGAATGTATTTTTTTAAGCGATTTTCAAGGTAGTTTCCTGAGGGACATTTTACACATTTTCAAGATAACAAATCCGTTTGAAGACAGCATTGGCTTGGACAACACAGGTTAGGAGAATGACAAGTCCTCTTCAGAAATGTCCAACCTGTCAACATGTTAGTATGGCTTCAGGGGAAAGTATTTTCCACGAGAATCTTATTAAGTTTCAGAAAAACTTGTTGTAAACATTGGATAAAAGAAGAGTGAAAACATAATCTGTCAAACAGGAATTCTTACAGGCATCACAAATTATTTCTGAGGTAGAGATCCAGCCAATGCTTCCAAAAATGAAGAGATATTGAGGTGCTTTGCAGTGAAAAAAAATCTCTCTCCTACTTCTGAAACCATATCCTGTATCCTGTGCCCTGAACCAGCACCAGGCTGCACTGTCTGCTGGTTTCTGGAGATTAACTTCTTGTTTTTGTTTTGTTTTGTTTTTTGAGAGAGAGTCTTGCTCTGTCACCCAGGCTGGAGTGCAGCAGTGTGATCTCTGCTCACTGCAAAATCCACCTCCTGGGTTCAAGAGATTCTCCTGCCTCAGCCTCCCAAGTAGTTGGGACTACAGGCACACACCACACCACCACACCCAGCTAATTCTTGTATTTTTAGTTGAGATGAGGTTTCACCATGTTGGCCAGGCTGGTCTCGAACTCCTGACCTCCAGTGATCCTCCTGCATCGGCCTCCCAAAGCGCTGGGATTACAGGCGTGAGTCACCATGCCCAGCCTGGTTCCTGGACATTGACTCTTCATTCTTCTCTATCTGGAGCCTGGCCCAGCTTCAAGAAGCTTCCCCAACCCTCTGATTTCTGCTTAAGTTTGGCCAATGGATATCAGAAGATTGGGCAGAGCATGCAATTGAGTCATCCATGCCCTGCAGCTGTTTCGTGGGCCTTTATGCAATGCTAAAGTTCCTCTTTTCAGTTTTTTTTTTGACAGCCACAGCCTATGTTCAGAATTTGATAACTGTTCTCTTCATTGGCCCCATCGGGGTACCAGGTCTTCCTGCTATAACTAGTCCTGTTTACCCCTCCTCGTTTCCTGTAACCTTCCTCACATATTTGCACAATGTCCCTTTATCTAGCAATCCTCAATTGCCCCTACATGAGAGTGCCCTCTGTTCCCCTTAAACCCTGACTCAGACAAGTAGAGCTACATATATTAGTGTCTTATGAATCCATCCAAAAAATTCTCTGTGCAATTGCAAGCAACTACAAACACCAGTGTTCATTTTCTACATTCCTTTACACAAGAGATGTCATATAGCTTCATTCTGTTCTCTGCTTACTAATCTTTTGTTGTTTTACTTAGCACCGTATTCTGACCATCTTGTCATAATGCTACATGGTAATTCCTAAATACCGTATTTTTTTTACAGCTACGTAATTTCCTTCATACATATGGAAAATGATTCATCTGTGTAACCAATTCTCTGTTTAAAAAATGCAGCTATAAATAACCTTGTGCTTATTTTTCATAAAAGTGTGTATGTATCTGTAGGATAATTCCATAGCAATAAGATTTCTTGGTCAAGTATAGGTACACTTGTAATATTCTTAGATATTTACCAATTGACCTTGGTAGGAATTGAATTGTAGCTAATTTTGTAGCTCATTATAATCTGACACACTTCAGAGCTTATAACAGAGACTTAAGTCAAAATTTAAGCAGATTGCAAAACTGATAGTTAAAAAAATGATCTTAGTGTACTTTTGAATAATTTCTCTGCTAATTAATGGGTTGTACATATTTTATGTGACTAATAATTCATATTTTATATTCTGTGTACTCTATGTTAATTCTATTATCTCTATTTTATATTATATAGCTGAGTTTTTATATGTATTATACAATTCTAAGAGATTATATATATATAATCATTGCAAGAAATTTTATTTTATTTTCAGACATTAAAGTTACCCCCAAGCACCTTCTTGACATTGGCTTGTTTCTTGACCTCCATGATAATACCTTCTCATGGTACCTTGGCTTCTTATTTTTCCATATTTCCCCTCTACAGTCATTTCAAGGCTTGTCTGTTCCTTTTTGTTCTTTACTAATTCATATTCTAGGCTGCTATTTCTGAAAGATTGTTCTTGGGATAGATCCATGAAAGTCTCTTGGGGAACTCAGTAAAAACACATTTCTGGGCGCCATTTTGGATGTTCTGCCTTGACATAATTGGCAAAATCACCTTGGAATAAGAAGTGTTAACAAGCTCTGGGATGGTGGGAAGTGAGATAGAATGTGAAAATCTAAAGCTTTGCTCTACAGAAACATGATAAGCTGGGTATTTTAAATTTGTAGGTCCAGTTGATATCTTCTGTTCTTCATGGTGGCAGATATCAATGATTAAGATAAGTTCTTCTGTAGAATTTAAATTTTAATGGGAATTCTCTTCAATAGAAAGAACAAATAGCTCTACCCAAAGGCAAACTTGAAATCCACCTTCAGTTAAAAAATGCTGAACCTAATTTTGGAATGTTATTTTATCACAATATAATTTCAGCCCCAAATCTATGTGGTTATAGTATAGAAAAGATATAGATATAGATAGATATATATCAATATGCATATTTGTAATATTATTTATTTTGTTTAGTTATTGAAAAATATATAGAATATTTAAATATTCTATACTATAATCCAGAATATTTATATAAATATTTTATTTGCTTTCAAAATATTTAGAGTACATGGGTTTGTTTTAGATAATCATTGAGAATATATGTTTGTATTATATAGATAAATCATTGAGAATTGTCTATTTAAGGAGATAATTTATATATATGTATTTATATATGAGAAGGCATATACGTATTCTCAATGCTTATCAGTATAAAACAAACCCATGTACTTTTAATATTTTGAACACAATTATATATATAAGTAGTATATAGTATGCAATATTAATTATACTTGCTTTCTATATTATTATAATGTAATATTATAATCAATATTTAAAGAACATCATTTGTCTGCCTGTAAACAAATCCTTTAATTTAAACTGGCCTATGTGGTTTTGAAGGGCAAATCTGCTTATTTAGGAATGGTTAAGAACTAAGAAAAAATAGGGTCCATTGCATTCTTTTAAGTGCAGTGATATTTTCATGACTACTAAATGTACTTATTTATAAACATGGCATAATTTACTTCATAGACATGTAGTTGAACATTTAATTCTGCTTAGATGCATTCTTCTCCGAATGCGATTGCAGATTTATTTTGTAGTTTAGGTCCTGAGAAAGCTCACAGGTCCAGGTAGCCTTCCTACAGCAGCTAATGGAAGAATTGTTCTTGATTGTGGTCATCAAGCTATGGTGGATGCTGATGGACAAATGACTGACACGGTTTATGTCAACTGCGTGAGCTGGGGACAGTAAAGCTGCTCAGTTTACAGCCCCTTAATAGCTTTTAGGAATAGTTCTTTACTAACTGCTTCATATCCGTATTTGCGTGCCCCAATAAAACATCCGATAAACCATTGATGAGAAACCATAAACATTGTTTAAAAACCAAATTGAGGTGTATGCATAATGCAGCCTTTTATAGAGGAACAGCTGAACGATCGTCAAGTTTCCCACCCCATCATCCCATTTTCTGGATCTAACAATGACGTGTCATCCCAGGGCATTCACGAACACTGATTCTGAACACCACAGCACACAGAAACATACTCTGGGTATTTGTTGTGGATATGCACTTTGTTCTCTGTTGCTGTCTGCTTAAACCAGCAACAAATTCATCAGTAAAATTAAGCCCTGAGAATCAGTTATTTTGGAAATGAATTTCACAACATTTGGGGCATAGCATGATTTATTAGCAAAACCTTAAGTTTTGTTAGCTAACAAAAGAAACACCAAGACTAACAGCATGCAGATTGGTCCATTTGCCTCGCCATATGTATCTTGAAGGGTATTTTAAATAGTTTTGTTTGTTTAAAGCGTTTTGTAAGAATGTAATCACTCAGAGAGCGACCCCTAAACACTGCGATTTATGACACATCGGAATGGTGCTTGTCTTCCTAATATTTGTGGTATATAAACAGAAACTATGATTCCAACTAGGAAATAAAAACAAATCACTATGTAATGGAACTCACACGTAGAAGAGGCAGTGTCTTAATTTAAAACCACAAAGGAGTCTTTTTCTTGTCAAGATGTTTGTAGCTGAGTTTCTCAACCAGTTGTAATTTAACCCCATCATCCCTCAGCTCACTACAGACCTAAAATGGATGGGAAATGTCTGGGGAGGTACTCAGGGAACTGATCTTTTCAAAGCTCTACCATCAGATGCCCACAGTGGCTCACACCTGTAATCCCAGCACTTTAGGAGGCCAAGGAGGGAAGCTTGCTTGAGGCCAGGAGTTTGAGACCAGCCTGGACAACATAGCAAGAGCCCCATCTCTATTTTAAAAATAATAATAATTAACTATTTAAAACTTTTTTAACTCTATGATGTGTCTGATACTCAGCATTGCAATCTGGTGGATTATGTATTCAGTTACATTTATAAAAGTAACTTTGAATGCACTCATTTTGCTTAGCCTGTTTAAAGGCTGGGGAATACACAGATCTCTCTGGGTATGTGCATGCGGATCTCACTTGAGTATTTTTCCTTAGCCCAACAAGTTAGAAATAAAAGGATACAAGTTGTTCAACTTATAACACAACCTATCTTAATTATCTCCTTTTGTTTTCTGTTGGTGGTCTGCTTTGTGCTTGATTGGTGGGGAATAAAACTCATCAGGGAATCTCTCTGGCACCGACTCTCCTCTGAATTACAGCTTTGTTTTAGTTCTGTAACTTTGTCGAAACAATGTTTCCATGGCATTATTAAAAGGTAGATGTGTCATCTGTTCCATGAGGAAGCTAAGGTTCATGTCTGGTTTAAAACTCTAAAGATATGAAATTATGCTTGAAAGATTTAGAAGTGTTCTGCATGTCTGAAGGTTTTAGAGCAGATAATGAAAATAATAAGGATAAAAATACAGTAGCTGTAACCTCATAATGTATTGACTGTATATAAATATCATAAATATTTAACCTTTCAGGTGTATTGAATTTGCAGAAGGAAATATTTTGTCTGTATTGTAGTATATTTTGAAAACAATAATCATTCTAAGACATTTTATTTTATTTTATTTTCAGACATTAAAGTTGCCCCCCAAAAAACTTAATGATAAGAGAAATATTCTAAGCCAGGGGTTGGGAAACCACAGCCAAATTCAGCTTGTCCCTGGTTTCGGTAAATAAAATTCCATGAAAACTCAGCCATGCTCATTTATTTACTTATTGTCTATCCTTGCATTTTCAACGCAGCGGCAGAATTAAATACTGCAGCTTCAAGAGAGATCATATAGCCTACAAATCTAAAAAAGATTTACTACAAGGCTGTCTACAATAAAAAAATGTGCTGACTACCTGCTGTAAACTGACAAAGATATCTAGAAAACATTTTTCTAACCCATGATATTATATCACACCAAGCATGGTGAATTTCTTAGTAATATACCTATATTCTAATTAATTTGAATTTTAAAAGCATATAATTAATTTAACACGTTATACTTTCTACTCCATTGCTATGTGCTCATTAATAAACTTATCTTTATTTTCACTGAAAAAGACTTAAAACACACATTAGAGGCATCTTTTGTAAAAATGTGCATTGGTCAATTGTTGGAAGCATTTCTTTTAAAATAATGCCAATTTTTATTATAAAAGTAGCCATATTCATCATTAATTTATTCCTTTGTTTAATATTTGTTAAAGACTATATATTACATAAGGAATCAGGAGCGAAGCTAGGAGAATCTATCAGATGAAATCTTGATCTCATGTTCGTCTCTAGTAATAGAGGGCATATACACAGAAAAAGTCAGTAGTAGAAAAAAATAAGTTGTGAAACTTCAGACAGTAATGACTGCCAGAGAGAAAATAAAATAGAACCAGCTGTGGGAGGAGTGACAGGGTAAGTGTTGTCTTGTGTGGTGTAGTCAGGTGAGTAAGCTACAATCTGTCACCTGAAGATTGAGAAGGTTCCATACATGTGAATTTTTGGGGTGTGGGGTGAAAGAGGTTTCTTCCACAAGAAGGAAGAGCAAGTGTAACGTCTTCAAGGATAGGACAAGCTTTTTATGTTCCAGGAAAAAGCTAAAAGCGCCTGGATGGAGCTCACTGAACAAAGACAGGAGGAGTCGGAAGAGGATCAGAGAGCCAGGCATGGGTCCAGGTGTGGACAGCTTCCCAGGCCACCCTAAAAAGTATACATTCCATTCTGAGTGTAATGAACTGTGTTGAGTTCAAGCCAGGCAGTGGTCTGACTGGGATTACAGGCTCAACAATCATTCTGTGTGCTCTCTGGAGAACGCACTACAGGATTCAAAAACAGAAATGCAGACACCCACAGGGAGGAAACAGGCAGGATTCAGGATATGTGTGGGGCAGGAGCTTAAAGCAGTGAGAAAATTTCAGAAACATTTTAAAAACTACTCATACAGGGATCATTCAAAAAATTTCTTTCTTTTACTCTTATTTTTTATTTTTTTTATTTTTTATTTTTTTTTTTTTTTGAGACGGAGTCTCACTCTGTCGCCCAGGCTAGAGTGCAGTGGTGCGATCTCAGCTCACTGCAAGCTCCACCTCCTGGGTTTACGACATTCTCCTGCCTCAGCCTCCTCACTAGCTGGGACTACAGGCGCCCGCCACCACGCCCGGCTAATTTTTTGTATTTTTAGTAGAGACGGGGTTTCACCATGTTAGCCAGGATGGTCTCGATCTCCTGACTGTGATCCGCCCGCCTTGGCCTCCCAAAGTGCTGAGATTACAGGCGTGAGCCACCGCGCCCGGCCGCAAAAAATTTCATTACTAACATGTTTGTAAATGTATCTGGTATTGTTTTTACATAGTTTTTATTTTTAGTATGTATGTATTTTTTTGAGACAGAGTCTCACTCTGTTGCCCAGGCTGCAGTACAGTGGCGCAGTCTCGGCTCACTGCCACCTCCACCTGCCAGGTTAAGCGATTTTCCAACCTCAGCCTCTGGAGCAGCTGGGATTACAGGTGTGCCACTGCATACAGCTAATTTTTGTATTTTTAGTAGACATGGGGTTTTGCCGTATTGCCCAGGCTGGTCTCGAACTCCTGGCCTCAAATGATCTGCCCACCTCAGCCTCCCATAGTGCTATGATTACCAGCATGAGCCACTCCGCCTGGCCCATAGCTTTCTTTTTAAATATATGAGTCATGTTGAGATAGATATATATATATGCACGTGTGGGTGTGTATGCCTTTTATCCATACAAGTACATACCGTACCTTTAGTCACTTTATGTTAACAACATTTTTCTATGGTACTATGCATCAGTTTAATGGTTAAATATTCTTCCATGAGGTAGTCATTGCAAAATTACATACAAAATCCCTTGTAATTCAACATCAGATTTTTTTCTTTTTTTTTTGATCACTAACATCTACAGCACCCACTAACAGCATTATGAATCTGTTTTTAATATTATTTTTTTCAAAATCTGTACCACTTCATTGAGATATATCAAAAGAATTGAAATCATTTGGTGAGACAAATGAACATTTAACAAGTTTTTGGTACATATTGCAATATTGCTCTTCACAGTAGTATTTGAGAATTCCCATTTCACCTTCAGCAAAATGAGAAAAACACTTATGTTCAGAAAAATGCTGTAGAAAAGTTAATAGTTTCATTGACCTGGAAAAGAAAGATTAACATATGTAGAGGAAAATTCTGTTGATGTGTGAAATGCTTTTTTCTGATATGCTGAATTTTGCTTTGTTTACTTGGGTTCAGATAGGAAGAAATTTAAGTAAAAATATATGTATATATAAGTCTTTAAAGAAACATATCTTTCTTTAAGCAATAGAAGTTTTAAAATCTGTGAGTTAATCAGTTTTATAGAGTTATGATTCTTGTTTTCCAATTGTTTTATATAAATTTGTAAATGATCCATTTCAACCAGTAGACCCTCTTAAATTTAATTTTATACACAGTCTATCCTCAGTTCGAACATGTTCTGTAAATAATTAGTGGGCCAAAGAAAGCTCACATTTAAGAAAACGTAGGGTGATTTTTGCAAAGTTGAAAATCTTCTTACTTGTCCTTTCTTACTTCACCTTTTGTGTTTCTTTTCAATTGTGTGCGTGTGTGTGTCTATGTATTCATGTATTTTTTTAATAGGGTCTTTGTCTCCCAGGCTGGGGTAAAGTGGCATGATCACAGCTCACTGCAGCCTTGACTTCCCAGGCTTAAGCAATCCTCCCACTGCAGCCCCCTAAGTATCTGGGACCACAGCTGTGCACCACCACACCAGCATTTTTTTTTTTAAATTTTGGAGAGGCGGGGGGGGTCTCACGATGTTACCCAGGCTGGTCTCGAACACCTGGACTCGAGTGATCCTCCCCTCTCAGCCTTCCAAAGTGCTGGGATTACAGGCCTCAGTGACCGCGTCTTGCCCATACTATACTGTAAATGGATAACTTTATATTTCAAAATGGCAAGAAAAAAATAAAAATTTAAACAGTGCTTGGTGATTCTATGGGCTTTTAGTGACTTATCAGGCATCTGATCTAGAATTAATTTGATTAATCCTATAATAAATTGATATAATTTATTCTACTACAAGCTATAAGATGGTGGATCACTTGTCCTAACAGTCATAAATATGTGAACAAAATGCCTGCCCTCGATGGGTACTATGAGAGAAAGAAAGAAACAATGGGTGAAGTGTTTCTTACACTTCAATTCCTTGCATCCCAAGAAAAATTCTATAGATTTGCTCAGAGGCAAGACAATGAATTAAAACTATGAATAAACACATTCTTGGTCAAAATTCCAGCGAAATTTGTTTCGTGGATATTGACAAGTTAGTTATTAAATATATGTGGAAAACAAAAGGAATTAAGCCAAAATAATTTGGCAAGCAATAACAAAGTTGGAGGACTCCTTTCATCTGTTTTGAAAATTTACATAAAGCTGCAATGATAAGACAGTGTAGTGTTTGTGGAAGGGTAGACACAGATGTTGGCATAAGAAAAGATAGATTGCAGAAATAGGGACAGGATAAGTTGTCAGCAGCTGGGTTTGGGGAGAAGGATGAATTTATTAGAAAGAAACATGATAGAGTGCATTGGGTTGAGGTAATTGTTCTATATTTTATCTGTAAGGGTGATTACATAAATGCATGTATTATATTTGTCAAAATTAATAGAACTATAGAACAAGTAAATTCCACTGTGTGTAGATTAGGTTATACTATATAAATTACTTTTTAAAAGATGGCAAAGCACGAACTTATTAACAAATCAGGAAACACTGAAGAGGGAATTAAGAAACTGAAGGATAAATAATTGAAAATATGCAGAATAAAATATAAAGGGGTAATAAGATTGAACATACAGAAAACCACATAAAGGGCATGAGAATAAAGTAAAAATGTCCAACACATGTATGTCTGGATTCCTACAAACACACAGCAGAAAGAAAATGGGGAATCGGCAATGTTCAATTAGGCCAACCTCTATTCAACTTTGACAATACGTATCGCAGTAGGCACAAGAAATAATTAAAAAGGAAAAAATAATAATTTGTAGAACTCCACATATATAGCATATAATAGTAAAATACTGAGAATTAACCTACAAAAATATAACAATAAATAATAGAAATTTTTTGTTGAATTACCTTCCATGTAGTGATTATATTTAGAAGAGCAGCTATGAAACTTATACATCACCTTTCAACAGAACAAGTGGAGCCAAGAAGAAATTGGAAAGAAAGAAAGAAGAAAGTAACTTCCAACCTAGAATTCTGTACCCAGTTTAAACACATTTCAGAAAAAAATAATGAGAAAAGACATTTCGGAAGACAAAACTCAAGGAACTTTACCAACAGTAGATTTTCACTCAAGGTAACAATTCGGGCTGAAAGAAAACTCTCTAAGATAAAAGTTTTGAGATGTGGGAGAAATTTAGAGAATCCAAATGGTGGTGGTGGTGTGTGTGTGTGTGTGTGTGTGTGTGCAAAATTGATATGTAATTGTTATGTATCACAATGCATCATTGATATATAGCAAGCTAATATCTATTATGGTATAACATTGGTATATGTATAAAATGCATACACTTATATGTATGTATTTATAAATATTTATGTAATAATAATATTGGCTTTTGGGTTTTAAAATGTAGATATAATTGACAAATAGAGTAAACAACAAATTTTGTTGGTGTGGTGTCAGATCTTTGCACTTTGTGGGAAGAAGTAGTAAATTATGATACAAGTTCTTTTCTATGCAGAACACAAAATAATCATTTAAATTTTTTACAGCATAACTTTCAAGAAGATAGCTGGAAAAAATAATAAAACGAAATTTTTCAAAAGCATCAAGAAATGAAGGAATGAAGAGGTTGGAATTGATGGGGGACAAGGGAATGTAAATAATAAGATAATAGATTTAAAAACCAATATATCAATAATTAGTTTTAATATACATGGATTTAATGCTCTAAATATGAGAAAGCAAATGTTAAACTATGTGAATAATTGTATTTTCCATAGAGGTCCGTGACAATATTTCCATTCCATAGTGTCTCCTACAATATGAATTTCTCACACCTTGATCATGAGACGGAATCAGTTTCCTTCCCCATGAATCTCAGCGAGTTCTTCAGGGAGGAAGTGAGACTGTGTTACTTTTGAGGGTGAGTCATGTAGGAAGACTTCCATGTGGTCTACTGGAATTTTGCACTTGAGACCCTGAACCTACTTGTAGGAAGAATAACTACTAATGCTGTGGGGAAAATATGCCACATGGAAAGGGCACAAATAGGAACTCTGGTTGGACGTTCTCATCTTTAACTCATCTCGTGACCAAGCCTTCAGCCCAACTATCCAGTGACCTCTGACACCACGCTTCCCAGCTGAGGCTACTCTATCACAGTGCATACTGCTGTGTCTGAAGTCCTTATCCACAAAGCCCATGAGCATTTGGAGTCATCTGTTATATCATCTGTTATACAGCCATAATATCTCTAACTGACTGTTGATTAAGAACAACAAAAACTAACAGATGCTGCTTACCAGAGGCATTCCTGAAATACAAACTAATTCAGAGTAAAAGAATGAAAAATAGAATGTATTTTCACCACTAAATAATGTAGCCGTCCTGGTCATATGAATAGCTGTCAAAGCAGACTTTAAGAAAAATATGGGCTGGGCATGGTGGCTCACGCCTGTAATCCCAGCACTTTGGGAGGCTGAGGCAGGCAGATCACCTGAGGTCAGGAGTTTGAGACCAGCCTGGCCAACATAGTGAAACCCCATCTCTACTAAAAATAGAAAAAGTAGCCCGGCGTGGAGGTGTGCACCTGTAATCCCAGCTACTTGGGAGGCTGAGGCAGGAGAATCACTTGAACCCTGGAGGCAGAGGTGGCAGTGAGCCAAGATTGCACCACTGCACTCCAGCCTGGGCAACAGAGCAAGACTCCATCTAAAAAAAAAAAAAAAAATGTGGGGAGGGGTTTTACAATGAATGGAAATTTTACAGTGAAAAAATATTCAAATATCAAAAAGTAGTAGCCGTTCTCAAACATTAGGCACATAAACAGGAGACAGCTACTGACCATACAGGACAATATTGAAAATGGCTATGTGCATGGATGGACAGGCATTTCTTTATGCCCTTGTTTTTAATTCTTTTGAGTATATTCATAGAAATGGAATTGCTGGATCATATGGTAATTATATTTTTTATTTATTGAACAGGCATCATACTGTTTTCCGCGGTGACTGCTTGGCTCACTGCAACCTCTGTCTCCTGGGTTCAAGTGATTCTCATGCCTCAGCCTCCCGAGTTGCTAGGATTATAGGCGCATGTCACTACACCTGGCTAATTTTTGTATTTTGAGTAGAGACGGGGTTTCACCATGTTGGCCAGGCTGGTCTTGAACTCCTGACCTCAAATCATCCACCTGCCTTGGTCTCCAAAAGTGCTTGGATTACAGGCATGAGTCACTGCACCTGGCCTATTTTATCATAATTTGAAAAATAATTTTACAAAATAGCAGTGACCAATTAAAAGTGATTATAGCTACAGAGTGGGAGAACAAATCTGTGGCACGTGTAACAGATTTATATATACTGCTATGCAGTATATATAAAGAATGTGTACAAACAAATAAGAGGAAGAGAGACAATCAATTACAAATATAATTTCTTTTTTTAAATAGAAGGGTGAGGACTGAAACAAACGTCTTCCAAAGAGAGCATAGAAATGGACATTAAATTCAACAGAAGGCCCTCAACCTGTTTATTTAGCATATATAATGTATTAATAAATTAATTAACAATAGAAAGTAATTAATTAAATACTACACAATTATATTCTATTGTATTATATTATAATAATTATTATATCACATTATATATTGCTATAAAGAATATTATTGTATCAACTTAGTAAAGGAGGTAATAAATTTATTGAATAATGTCCCAGTGAAATATCATTATAAACTCAACAAAGCCACTTTGAAAAATTAAAAAAAGTAGACAATTCTGAGTGTGGATTTGACTGTAACATAAGTATAATTCTTATGCATTGCTGTGGAAAATGTAAATTTCTATAAGTTGGGAAAGCAGGCTTGGCAGTACCTCTTAAATTGAACTTGCCCATTCCTTATGAACCATCATTCCATGACAAGACCTATACATTACAGCCAGTTATGAACATGTGTTCTAGGTGGCACTACATGTACGTATAACATCATTATCTTCATAGCCAAATATAAACAGCCCAAATGTCAATGAGGATTTGATTCTGTCAATGCACTGGGTTACTCCACAGCACTGAAGGAGTGACTTATATCTGCGTGACCCAAAATTGATGCATCTCATGAACACGTTGGTGAGTGCCCTAAGCCAAACGCTAAATAATGTGTCCTCCAGATGTGCTTATATAAATATGAAATACAGCAAAACGGATTCATAATAGGGGAATGAAGTAAGTCTACAGAGGAAGAAGCAGTAATTTTAAGGGCACAATTTCTAACATGCCCTAAATACCCTTTTTTAAATTGGTGGTATGAGGTATATTCACTTTGTAATAATTTCCCAACCCACACAGTTTGTATTTTTACATTTGGCTGCCAAAGTTTACTTTAATAAAAAATTTTTCAGGCTGGACGCAGTGGCCCAGGCGTGTAATCCTAGCAGTTTGGGAGGCTGAGGCAGGAGGATCACCCGAGCTCAGGAGTTCAAGACCAGCTTTGGCAACATAGAAGGAGCCCATCCCTACAAAAAAAGAAAAAAGAAAAAGAAAAGAAAAAATTAGCTAGGTGTGGTGGCACATGCCTGTAGTCCCAGTTGCTCAGGAGGCTGAGACAGAAGGATCACTTGAGCCCAGGAGTTTAAGGCTACATGGAGTAATGATCACGCCACTGCACTCCAGCCTAATTGACAGAGCAAGACCATGTATCTAAAACAAAAATTCAAAAAGTAGTGTAGGCAATATTACCTTGCATTTAATCCTGTATCACACACATGCATGTGAATATGTACATATTCATATATATATATGTATATATATGTGTGTGTGTATACATGCACACGTATATATATACATGTATATGTATATACACACATACCTCTACATAATTTAAACATATTAGCAACTGTAGCAAGTATGTGCACATAAATATTCCTAATCAATCCAGAAGTGCATAGTATGTATTTAATTACTGCAACCATAGTAATATGATTACTATTACTATTAATATGATTAAATACATTGCATGTATTTAAATTACTGCAACCCATACGTATATGTATTTATGAAGCCTAACATAAAATACTATTTGAATTGGCTTTAATTTTTCGATACAGATATAACAAATTACTACACCTTTAGTGTCTTAATACAAATTCATACTCTTACAGCCTTGGAGTCAGAAAGTATAAAATCAAGGTTTTAACAGGTCTGTGTTTATTCTCGAGGCTCTAGGGAGACATCCGTTCTCATCTCTTTCAGCTGATAGAGTCTATCCTCATTTCTTGGCTCATAATTGCTTTTTTGCTTTCTTCCAACCAGTTGCATTTCTTCTGTATTCAAATCTTCCACTACCAACTCTGATTCTCCTACCTCCCTTTTATATATTAGTACCTTCATGATTATATTGGGCCCACCAGGACAATCCAAGATCATCTCCCCATGTCACAATCCTTTACTTAATTATAGCCGCAAATTCCTTCTTACCATGCAAGCTCACGCATTTGCAGCTTCTGGGAATTTTGTCCAGGATACAGCTTTGGAAAACCATCATTTGGCCTACTATGGGGCTCATCGTTTAGGAGTGGCATTTATTATGGGAAGTTTTCTTTTTTAATCTCATGTTTATGACATGGTTTCTACCATAATCATTAAAGACTTCTACAACAATTTCTTTGGCTGTAGGAATATAACTGATCTTGGAATAACAGTTTCTTTCTCAACATATAGCCATGTCAACATCCCTTTCCCACTTCTGCAGTTGGGGCTCACAGTTTTTGGGGGGGTCTCCCGGGTCCTGCAGGAGCACTCCGCTTCCTTCAGAGCATCTGTGGGTCCTCTCAGGATTGCTGGTTTGTTATTGCCAAAATGTCAGGTTTCTAATTTCAGAAATCTAGACTACCTTCACAACCATTTAATCTCAGTATATTCTAAGAATTATTAAATTAAAACCATATATTACCCATTTTTCTCTATTCATCTGTTATTCCTTTGTTCCTATACTTTTTACATTTATCACATGATTAAAAATAACTGGATTGAAATATAAGTTGCTTCTGTCTTTATTACTAAATAAAGTTTTTGGGGAAAAGAATACCCACATGTTCTTTCTAATTGGGAATTCATTTGAGATGCACATAGACATTGTGTAATTTGTACTAAACTTGTAATACTTAATCATTTTTCTAATGTTCAATTTCTTTACCATCACATCTTGTTAACTCTCAGATGTACCTGGCAGACACTAAGTCCATGTGCCATGGATGAAAAATGTGCTCTTATAGTCCCTGCTTTTTAAATATGAGACACTTTCTGGTGTATTTTTAACTTTTTTTGGGGGGGGGGTCATGATCAAAGATACAACAAGCAATAGAGTTAACACTAAAAGGTATATCTCGCCCAGGCATACTAAGATCTCATCTGAAGTTCTCAAGACCCATCTAGAAGTCTTCAGGCACTAATTTTGCACTTGAGAGGATTTTATTTTAACCCTCCTATGCACTTGTCATGAAGCACAGACATTAGAATCTGGAGACATCGCTCGGGATGAATGAATTCCAGGCGGACAGAACATCCCTCACTGACTGATACATATGGCTGAGAGGCCTCTGAGTATTGCTGGCCCTATTCGATTGTTCCCATGCAGAAGGAGAGACTTGAATGTACACATGATTCTGCCATGGAGTACCATCAACACTAGGCATTAGGAAGAAAAACTATCTTTAACCTTACATGTTCAGTTAACTACTAATTTTACATACCTACTCTCTTCCAGGCATTGTGTATATAAGAACATAACCCTTGTCTTTAAGGAAAAGTTTTATTTATTTGCTTTATTGCATTTCTCTGATACCTATTCATTCTACCACTGTAGATTGTGGACAAGTCCCCTTTGACTTCTACATTGTAAAACAAATAGAAATTTCTGTGTCCTTCTTGGCCTTTTGGTCAATATTTCCACACTATTGCCCATTCCCAGTGATTGCAAAGAATTGCTTCCCTTGTCTTCAAAGACGCAACTCTTTCCTGATTTTCCTTTGTCTCTCGATCTTAGTTTCCCTATCTATGTTGAAGTCCACCTGTTCTACCTGTCTTTCAGTTGCTGTCTTCCATACTGCAGACTTCTACAGTTACTTCTTTTGGCATTGACATAGTCTTCTTTTTTAATCTTGGGTCTTTGCTGGCCATCCTTGAGCTCTTATGAAAGCACCATGGTGCCTCCACTACTGATGGATGTCAGCACCTCCCTGGAATTCTTTATCACATTGCTACCGAGTTGACTGCTTTCATCTTTCAGGTCATAGAAGAGATGTATGAATAATATTTTCAGCAGAACATCTCCTGACTGTCTTTATGTGAGCAATCCTTTCATCTCGCCATTCACACTCACAATATCTTATCTTCCCTTCAGATTGTCTGTAAAAGTTGCAATGTTATTCATTTATGGACTAGTGTTTGCCACACTACTAGATTATAAGCTTCATGAAGGCAAAAGAGTGTCTATAGTATTCACCTTTTATCTCCTAGGTTGTTGTCCACCAATCCCGTAGACTGATGTGCTGATATATACTCTATTTCTCAGAGCCTTGCATGATTATAATCATGCAAGTTTTGCTTTTATTTGTAATTATGGGAAATATGGGAGTTCATATAAGTCCTTTTATTGGGAATTATGATGGAGGGAAACCTGCAAACAAAACCAGTGAATAAAGCATCATGCATGATGTTGTGTACAATACAAGCAGAGTTCATAAGTGGCTCACAAATGATGGTGTAGCCAGTTCTACTGGTGACAAGAAAGATCAGGAAAGATCCAATTAATGAGACTTAAATAATAAGACTTGATTTAACTCAGCTGAGTTATAGTCCAAGAAAATACAGTGTTATGGCAACATAGATGGGCACGGAAATCAATCCAGAAGAGAGGAAAATAATTAACAAAGGGATTCTTTTGAGCAAGTCACCATGGTTTCCTCCTAGGGGTCTCAGATGGGTGGGTACTAAGGAGAAGACTGCATCACTAGGGCTTGACGAAACATGTTCAGAAGACTGAGTGCTCTAGCATTGCTGACATTTCAAAAAGAAAGGAATGTACTGAAATGTATCGTTTAGGAAGACCATTCCATCTACACTGCCAGTGATTGTTGGCAGAATTCTGGAGTTAAATGCATGGTATCCACTGTAGTTCAAGAGAACTAGCATACAACAAAAGTAGGGCTTGCATTTGTTGTCTACAGTTTCCGTAACAAATTGCTACAAACTCAGCATCTAAAACAATGCAAGTGTTTGTCTTACAGTTCTGCAGAAGGGCTGGCAATCAAAATTAAGGTGTCAGTGGGACTGCATTTGTTTCTGCAGCCTCAGGGGGAGAAACTGTTTCCTTGCCTTTTCCCAAATTCTAGAGGTGATCTGCATTCATTTGTACATGGTCCTATCCACGATTTTCAATGCCAGTAGTGCTGCATCTCTTTTTGAGAATTTTTCCATAGTTATATCTCCCTCTGGTCACAGCTGGAAAATGATCTCTGATTTTAAGTTCTCATGAGTTGAAATTGGGTCCACTTGAATAATTCAGGATCATCTCCCCATTACAAAATCTGCACACTTGATCACACCTTCCAAGCTTCTTTTTCCATGTAAGGTGACACATTCAGAGTTTGCAGAGGATGCAGGCATTTTGGGAGGGCCATTATCCTGCCCACCACAGGGTTTGTATCTGATTATTTGGGTCATAGCATGTAAGATAAGGAAGAGGCCTGTAAATTTTATTGACGGTTTGTGTGTGTGTGCTTTGCTTAACTCCATTTCAGATTGTGTCTTGCATAGTCTTACTAAATGTCTTGAGGAATACATTGTACCTTAATTCAGCAGCACAATGTGTATACATTTGGCTTGCAATGGGCATTCTGATGACTGGCGTATAAAATAAGAGAATAAAGAAAAAACACTTTGTAATTTGAGAGAACATGACTATTAATTGCAGGATACACATTTGTAAGGTTATCGGAATGTTAGTCTCTGACTTTACAAGAATATTTTAAGTATAATTGCCAAATCAGAACTGATGGAAGAAAGAGAAAAATTCTAGCATTCAAATTTTAAATGCAATCAAGAATCTCAGCCATTTTTGTTAAAGAATTGGGTTTATGAGAGAAAGAGAGACAGAGCCAGGAAAGGAAAAATCAATAGCTTGAAGTTAGTACTGACACACACTTGTAAAATTTCTTACCTAAAATTGATAATACTTAAATATAGTTTAGTTTGATGGAAAACACATTCTGTTAATAATTCAAAAATATATTACTTAAAACCAAATTATCTTTTCTAAAAATACATCTCCTTACATGAACTTGAAAGATAAAAAAAAAAAAGTTAAAATACATCTTCTAAGGGTCGGTCTCACTAGGTGAGCTTCTCTTTTTTTCTTTTTTCTTTCTTTTTTATTTATTTTTTCTTTTTTGAGACGGAGTCTCGCTCTGTCGCCCAGGCTAGAGCGCAGTGGCGCGATCTCGGCTCACTGCAAGCTCTGCCTTCTGGGTTCACGCCATTCTCCTGCCTCAGCCTCCTGAGTAGCTGGGAATACAGGTGCCCGCCACCAAGCCTGGCTAATTTTTTGTATTTTTAGTAGAGATGGGGTTTCACCGTGTTAGCCAGGATGGTCTCTATCTCCTGACCTCGTGATCCACCCGCCTCAGCCTCCCAAAGTTCTGGGATTACAGGTGTGAGCCACCGCACCTGGCCTAGTGTGAGCTTCTCATGCTAAACTTTAGTTGCGGAAAGATACTCCAACTGTCTTCAATTATTTAAGAAATGTAATCAATGTGTTTGATTTTTGCAAGAAGACAGTATACCCAGGAGCCCATTTCATTTTATTCTGTTTCTCTTGTTAAATAGAACAAGCAACACCCGTCGTCATTCAATAATATTTTATAGGAAATGAATTTCAATAAAATGAGATTGTTTTTCCTTATGAGGAACTTTTCACTGAACTCAAATTGGGAAGTATGTTAATGCAGAAATTAAACCTGCTACAATTGCAATAGTCTGTATGGAAAGAAAGAGATAGGACCAGCTTCAGGTCAGTGGTATCAGTTCCTCTGGGAGCAAAATGACTCAGCTCATGGTTTTCCAAGATTGCCATCAAGAAATGCCCCATGATTAAAAACATTGATGATAGCCCACATTTATCTGATTCTTGTGAAGGAAATTGAATTTTTGTGTTAAATTAAGCAACGATGAAGGTCTCATTATGATCCATATAATTAATTGCCTTCTCCATAATTAATGCATCAATATGCTCAGAAATGTCTTGAGTTTGAGAGTCTGTTAAAGCCTGAGGTAAACCTGACATGGAAGAGCTGTTTCTAGCGTTTTTCAACTTAAATCGTGTTGGTACTAAAGACATTAAAAGGAATAGATGATCCCTTCCTAGGGGTGTACTAGTAGTACAATCACACCCTAAAAAGGTTGCACTTTTGTACCAAAATAGATAGACATATTTTTCTTTAATAGCAGTAATAAATTACTCCTAATTGAAACTCATGGGATATAAAACAGTATGCATTCTAAGAAACCAACACCAAATGCTATACAGTCTTTCTTATTTTTTTATATAATGTGTGCATGTGTGTGTGTGCGTGTATGTGTCTGAGTGTGAATGTGTGTGTGTCTGTGTGTGTGTGTGTGTCTTGTGTGTGTGTCTGTGTGAGTGTGTGTGCCTGTGTGTGTCTGTTTGTGTGTCTATGTGTGTGTGTGTGTGAGTGTGCGTGTGTGTGTCTGTGTGTGTGTGTGTGTGAATGAGGGACTCCTTTACTAACTGTAGCTTGTGCATTTTAGTCCAACATAAACTGTTGCTCAAACATAGAAAGTTTTCATAGGAACAGCATTAAAATACAATTACTACAGAGGCAATACCAAGAGACAATAGAATACATTGTTCTCTTTATACGGAGTGAAAGAAGACCTATGTTAAACAGGGGTGATTTTTTATTATGGGTTAGGAATAAGTTGCATTCACCTGCGGTCACCCTGAAAGGGGTGGGAAAGAAGTGAAGAGAACGCAAGTAGATTTAAAGGAAACTGTGAGAGAAGAGATTCTATCAGGGGTCAGTAATGTAGGGGCAGAATGTAGAAGGTAGTCATGTTAGGTTTTCCAGGTCTCTGTTACAGCTACCTAACGCTGTAGTTGTAGCACAAAAGCAGCCAGAAATGTAAACCAATGGGTGTGATTGTGCTTTTATGAAATTCCATCTGCAAAAGTAAGCGTTGAGACAGACATAACCCACCAGCTATGGTTTGCAGACCGCTGGTCTATAGTTAAGGTGCAAATAAGTTTCTTTTGTTTTCTTAGACATTCAAATCCTCAGCCTTATGGCTGATTATATTTTTGTTTGTTTGCTTTGTTTTGTTTTTGAGACAGCATCTCACTCCATTGCCCAGCCTGGAGTGCAGTGGCGCGATCACAGCTCACTGCAGCTTCAACCTCCAGGCTCAAGAGATTCCCCTGCCTCAGCCTCCTGAGTACCTGGAAACAGAGGCATGCCACTACCACGCCCAGCTAATGTGTTTTGTATTTTTTGTACAACCGAGATCTTGCTATTTTGGCCAAGCTGGTCTCAAACTCCTGGGCTCAAGCGATCCACCCACCTCAGCTTCCTAAGTGCTGGTATTACGGGCATGAGCCACAGTGCCTGGCCTGATTATCCATTTATTGTAGACTTTAGTTTTCACTACTTAAGACCATGCCTATCCCTAGGTAGAGAAAAGTTTAGTAGTCATGTGTTTGGAGGCTTGCCCCTAGGCCACGAGTCTTGAAGCTGGTTACACTAAAAGGTTGGTTGTCCCCATAGATTTCCCATGATTTTGCTCTTTCTACAATTCTCTGAGACCCTTCACCTGAGAAACTCAGTCATCATGTCCCATCCAGGGCAGATATCAGCCTTTACCTTTGATGCTCGATATCCAGTCTCCCAACACCAAGATCCTGCTTCTCTGTCTCTTAGCTTATTGTTATTTCATTTAGATGCTAAATGACACCTTCCATGGGCAGGCTGGGCCAGGTGCCTTTCATAGTGATGTCAATTTGGTTTTTAGCCAACAGTACTAAATATAATCTCACCATTCACTCTTCACTTCATTGCAAAGCTATCAGTAGGCTCAGTTTCTGTAAGGCTAGGAAACTTCAAAGCCACCTGCCCTCCCTTGCTCATCCTTACACCTTGGCTTGGTCCTTACTTGTCCTTAGACCCAAGCCCCCAAGCCACAGCCACTTCTCCAGTGAGAGAATTTTTTTTTTTTTTTTTTTTTTTTTTTAACGGAGCCTCGCTCTGTCGCTAGGCTGGAGTGCAGTGGTGCAATCTCGGCTCATTGTGACCTCTGCCTCCCGGGTTCAAGTGATTCTCCTGCCTCAGCCTCCCAAGTAGCTGTGACTACAGGCACATGCCACCACGCCCAGCTAATTTTTGTATTTTTAGTAGAGATGGGGTTTCACCACGTTAGCCAGGCGGGTCTTGAACTCCTGACCTCAAGTGATCGGCCGGCCTTGGCCTCTCAAAGTGCTGGGATTATAGGGCTGAGCCACCACATGCACCCACCAAGAGGTACTTTTTCAACCCTCACTAACCTCCCATCATCCCCTCTTTTGGAGACTCCAGTGTTTATTATTCCTCACTGTTGGTCCATGTGTACCCATTTTTTAGCTCCCACTTATCAGTGAGAACATGCAGTATTTCACCTTCTGTTTTTGAAATGTCACTTAGGATAATGGCCTCCAGTTCCAGCCATGATGCAGCAAAATATATTATTTAATTCTTTTTTATAGTTGGGTAGTATTCCATAGTGCCTCTATGCCACATTTTCTTTAGCCAATCATCTGTTGATAGAAACTTAGATTGAATCCATGTCTTTGCTATTGTGAATAGTGCTGTGATAAACATGAGTTCAGGTATCATTTTGAAAAAACAATTCTTTTGAGACAGAGTCTTGATCTTCTCCCCAGGCTGGTGTGCAGTGGTATAATCTCGGCGCACCAGCTCACTTCAACCTCCACCTCCCAGGTTCAAGCTATTCTTGTGCCTCAGCCTCCTGAATAGCAGGGATTATAGGCGTGTGCCACCACACCTGGCTAGTTTTTTTGTATTTTTGTAGATATGGGGTTTCACCATGTTGGCCAGGCTGGTCTTGAACTCCTGACCTCAAGTGATCGGCCTGCCTTGGCCTCTCCAAGTGCTGGGATTACAGGTGTGAGCCACCACGCCCGGCCTCAATTTCTTTTTCTTTGGTTAGATAGCCAGTGGTGGCATTGCTGGGTTGACTGACAGTTCTGTTTTTAGCTCTTTGAGAAATCTCTGTACTGTTTTCCGTAGGGGTTGAACTAATTAACATTTCCACCAACAGTGTGTGTTTCCTTTTCTTTACAACCTGCATCCTTGCTAATCCAACCCAAATTTTTATGTGAAATTTTGATGAGTATCCACAGCCGAGCCAATGATTTCATCAGCGCATGAAACAATATATTTTAAAATATCAAGAACAGTTGCTTTTCTACATCTTCTTGCCCAAGTCCAGTTGAATCTCCCGTTTCAATCCTTTTCACTTCAATGTTGTCCTCTTTTTTCTCATGAGTAGCAGATAATTGCAGACTTCTTTTTTTGTTGTTTCTTAAGAGATGGGATCTTGCTCTGTCACCCAGACTGGAGTGCAGAGGTACAATTCTAGCTCACTGCAGCCTCAGACTCCTGGGGCTCAAGCCATCCTTCCAGCTCAGCCTCCCAAATAGCTGGGTCTACAGGCATGCCCCACCACGCCTGGCTAATTGTTGTATTTTTTATAGAGATGGGTTTTTGTTATTTTGCCCAGGTTGGTATCAAACTCCTGGCCTCAAGCTATCCTCCTGCCTCAGCCTCCCCAAATACTGGAATTACAATTTTCAGACCTCTTGAGTATGTTCTTAAAATGAGCTTTAATTATATTTTGAATAGTAATAATAATAATTACCTATAATAGAAATTAATTATGTGAATCTCTTCTTTTGAATTCAAAATAAGCATATCTTCTTACCTGGAACTTGAAAGCCACTTTCCAACTGGTCTTTCTACTTCTCAACACTTTAGTCCTAACATAGCACCCAGAAGATTCCTAATAAAATATGTGACTTCATGTGACTCCTCTGCTGAAATTATCCAGTGTTTCTACCTCCTACTCAGAATAAAGGTCAAAATGCTGAAAATGACGTAGCCCACCATGATCTGGTATCCCCCTTGCTTATCCAATAGCTGACCCTACCAATTTCCCACTTATTTAATTCAGCTGTTGTTATACTGATCTTATTGTTCTTCCATAAAATTACCAAGCATGGTTTCTCTTTTGCAATTTCATTTTCATGGTACTCTGTCTTCCCAGGGGGTTTGGTTATTCTAATTTTTGTGCAATTATCACCTGGACAGTAATCTGTCACCCACGATTTTTAAAAAGTGAACCACACACACACACTGTGTGCAGCTCCATCTCCTACCACACACTTCCCCATTGCATTTTCCCACATCTAAAGAACTACACACATTACTCATTTATTTAATGTCCTGTCAGTTTCCACAATAGAATAAAATCTCTGTCAAGGCAGGAATGCTGGCCTCTTTTAGTCACTACTGTATCTCAAGTACTCTAAAAATGATCTAGCTCATTGTTAATAATAAAAGAAAATTGCTGAATAAATAGAAGAGTATTTTAAAATTATATTTTACAATTTTTCTCCCTGTGTTCACCTCCCCAAAACAAACAATGTGTTCTTTAATTTTAACCAATGTGTTATATGTATGTTCTTGTTTAGCATAAAATATATTTTGGGTGATGTGGTAGGTAGAATAAAACCACTCTACAAAAAAAAAAAAAAAAAAAAAGAAAGAAAAAAACATGTGCACATCCCAATCCCTGGAACCTATGGATATGTAAATTTACATGGCAGAAGGGATTTTGCAAATGGAATTAGATTAAGGATTTTGAGGTGGACTGGTTTTCGTGGAATTATTGGGGTGAGCCCACTTTGTTTTTTATTTATTTATTTATTTATTTAGACAGAGTCTTGCTCTGTCACTCAGGCTGGAGTGCAGTGGCACGATCTCAGCTTACTGCAACCTCTGCCTCCGAGGCTCAAGTGATTCTCCTGCCTCAGCCTCCCAAATTGCTGAGATTACAGGTGCCTGCCACCACACCTGGCTAATTTTTGTATTTTTAGTGGAGACGGGGTTTCACCATGTTGGCCAGGCTGGTCACGAACTCCTGACCTCAAGTGATCTGCCAGCCTTGGCCTCCCAGAATGTTGGGATTACAGGTGTGAGCCACTGCACCCAGAGGAGTCCAGCTTAATCACATGAGTTCTTAAAAGCAGAAAAGGGAGGCAGAAAAGAGTGTGTGAGATGGCATTTGAAGAAGAACTCCATGTCCCTGTATTAGTCTGTTCTCAGGCTGCTAATAAAGACATACCTGAGACTGGGTAATTTATAAAGGAAAGAGGTTTAATTGACTCACAGTTCCCCATGGCTGGGGAGGCCTCAGGAAACTTACAGTCATGGTAGAAGGGGAAGCAAATAAGTCCTTTTTCACATGGAGGCAGCAAGGAGAAGTGTTGAGCAAAAGGGGGAAACGCACCCTAGAAAGCCATCAGATCTCATGAGAACTCACTCACTTTCTCGAGAACAGCAGCATGGGGGTAATTGCCCCTATGATTCAATTACCTCCCACCAGGCTCCTCCCACCACATGGGGATTATGGGAACGACAATTCAAGATGAGATTTGGGTGGCAACACAGTGAAGCCATATCAGTCCCTGCACTGGTTCTGAGAATAAGAGGCTACGTCCAAGGACCAGAGAGAAACTGGCCTCTGTGGAAAAGGTCAGAATACCGATTGACTTCTACAGACTACAGAAGAAAACACAGCCCTGTTGCATCTAGCTTTTATCCTAGAGAAACTCAAGTTGGACTTGGACTTTCAGAACTGGAAGATAATAGAATTATGTCATTTTAGGCTACCTTATTTGTGGTAATTTGTTACAGCAGTCATAGGAAACTAATAGAGATTTTTTTTTTTTTTTGAGACAAGGTCTTGTTCTGTTGCCCAGACTGGAGTGTAGTGGTGCAGTCTCAGCTCACTGCAGCCTCAAACTCCTGAGCTCAAGTGATCCTCTCACTTCAGCCTCCCAAGTAGCTGGGACTACAGACACATGCCACCATGCCTGGCTAATTTATTTTTATTTCTGTAGTGATGGAGTCTCACTATGTTGCCCAGGCTAGTTTCAGACTCCTGGGCCCAAGCAATCCTCCCACCTCAGCCTCTTGAAGTGCTGGGAATACAGGAATGTGCCACTGTGTACAGCTTTATAAATGGTAATTGTATTGTTGCTAATGGTAGGTTTTTTTTAGTTTTATATTTTACAAAGAGATGTGTAAACACACTCAAATTAAAAATCACAAACACTCCTTTTTTGACATACAAAAACTGGCTAAAACCTTGAATCTCTCACTGTGGACAAAAATGTCAGAAATTGTTTTCCAATTAACTTCTTAGGGACATATAAAAAATAAAAACCATTGATTGTCAATGAACACATCCTCTTGAAAATCCTGGGCAGCCTCTCACATGAGAGAGTTGGTCCCAAGAAGAATGAGAAAATGTTGGACACTTCAAGCAAAGCCTAGACCAGCAGTTCTAGATTTGATTTGGGTTGTTCTTTGGTTTCACGGTTTTTAACAAAATTCATCACTTCAGATGGAGGCGAATGAAGAGACTCCAGTCAATTTTTTCCTGGGGACTGGAACAAAGTTAGAAATATGGATAAGCTGTAGAGGGAGGTCCCTCTCATTACAAACCATATTAAAGCACATCCCTTCCACACAGTTTCACAACATGGGAAAAAGAACAAGACCCAGAGTGAAGATGAGTAGAACTTTTTTATTTTTATTTTTTTGAGATGGAGTCTCACTCTATCACCCAGGCTGGAGTGCAGAGGCGCAATCTTGGCTCACTGCAACCTCTGCATCCCGAGTTCAAGCGATTCTCCGGCCTCAGCATCCGGAGTAGCTGGGACTACAGGTGTGTGTCACCACACCCAGCTAATTTTTGTATTTTCAGTAGAGACAGGGTTTCCCCATGTTGGCCAGGGTGGTCTTGAACTCTTGACCTCAAATGATCTGCCCGCCTTAGCTTCCCAAAGTGTTGAGATTACATGCGTGAGCCACCATGCCTGGCCAAGACAAATAGAACTTAAACTAATTTTGCTCATCCCGCTTTCCCAGTTAGACAATCTCATTATGTCCCTGTGTTACATTCCATGATGTCTCCAGAGAAACAGAAGTAACAGGATATGTAGAGACATATAAGAGGAGATTTACTATGGGAATTGGCTCACACTATTATGATGACCAAGACGTCCCACAATCTCCCATCTGTGAGCTGAAAGGAAGCTGTCGATGTCATTTAGCCGGAGTCTGGAGGCCTGCAAACCAAGAGCTCACATGTCCATGGTCAGGAAAGGATGAATGTCTTAGCTCAAGAAGAGAGAGCAAATTCACTGTTTCTCCAGCTTTTTCTTCTATTCTGGACCTCAATGAATTAAATCATACCCACCCACATTGGTGACATTGGATCTTCTCTACTCAGTCTACAGATTCCAATGCTAATCGCTTCCTGAAACTCACTCACAGAAACACTCAGAAATAATGTCTCACCATCTACCTGGGTCTCCCCTTGCCTAGTCATGTTGACACATAAAATTAACGATCGCAACTTCCCTTAGGCACCTTCAGACTTTCCTTGGAAGTGTCAATGTCTTCTTTGTAGAAGGAGAAGCCCTAGAAAATGAACATTTAATGAAATAAAATGAACATGCTTAAAAGCCTATAAATGTCAAGTAATCGATGGATAATGAAAAAGTATTATGAAGTCACGTTAAAATGTTCACATTAAGTGATACAGATTGGTATAACTCGTTCTAATCCTTTATTTGGATGAAGGTTTGCCAATCTTAGCACTGTTGACATTTGGGATTTGGTACTTCTTTGTGGTGGGGGCTGTCTTGTGTATTGCAGGATGTTTTGTGGCATCCCTGGACTCGACCTACCAGATGCCAATAGCACCTAATTTCCCCAATTGTGACACCCAAAAATGCCTGAAGACGTTGCCAAACATCCCCTGTGGGACAGATTTTACACCAGTCGAGATGTGCTGTTATATTAAAACCAGGACAACATTTGTGGTCATTTGTTCAAATAACTGGAGATCTTGAGTGTCATTTTAACACTCTCTATTTTATAATATATTAACTACAGTGTTTACAATACCAAGTTTCAGCAATGTTTATGTATCAAATGAAGTGCGAAGTGTCATTACCTATTTTAGGAAGATCGTAACTTCTCCTTTTATGTGCCAGTATCTTGCAGCCATTTCAACATGGGAGAGCCACTTCAGGGTTTTCAATCGGAGAAGATTTTGAAGGGGGAAGTGTTCACAAATATTTGACCAAAAATTAGAGAAGGGAAGGAATAGTTAAAGAGAGAAGCAGAAACACAGGGGAAGAAAGAGAAAGAAGAAGGAGAGAGAAGCAGAACAAAAAGAGAAGTAGAGAGAAAGCCTTGCTAAATAAATTGAGCTTTTACTTTCTGTTCAATTGGAAGTAGTTTCTTGTTATTGTTCTGGCTCTGGTGGCGGTGGTTAGAACCAATTCAAATATAACCTTGATTAAGCCGAGGGGAAACAACTGCTGGTAAAACAAACAAACAACAAAAACAAAACAAAACAAAAAACCAGAAGGAAGTCTTAGTATTTTTTGGCTAACTTTTCCTTTAACTTCCGCAAACATTTCTGAATACTTAGATCGGTATGTTCTATTGCTGTGTTATTTATAATATTTTTAATGGTATAAATGCTAAACTTAAATTGAGGAATCATCTGGTAGAGATGAGTAGAAAAATATTTATACGTAGGAGAAACTGGTCTTAAAATATCAGTTAGGTAAATTGGAAAAAACATGTAATATTCATAGAAATAGGTATTGCTAACTTAAAGCAGGCTGAGAATCAATGAATTAATTTTTTTACAATTTGAAATAATAGTTTTACTTTTTAAAGAAATAAAATGCACAAATTTCAATCAAAATATTTTTGGAATTGTGCTGATTTGTTTAGTTATTCTGGACTGTAAAAATGTCACGTTAGTTTTCTCATCTAATTGTTAAATAAATAATTCAAGGCTTTGTTTTTAACTTGCTGGATAACATGTAGATGAATAAAAGCAGTTTTAGAATTTTATTTACTGATGCTAAAATGATTGAAATAACATGATTAATGTTTAGTAGGGTTCGTGAGGTAACAGTATTGATTGGGCATTGTGTATTTCATAATTTTATATAGACATTTTGTACTTTCACATAACTACTTTTTTTTTTTTTTTTTTTTTTTTTTTGAGATAGAGTCTGGCTCTGTCACCCAGGCTGGAGTGCAGTGGTGCCATCTCGGCTTACTGCAACCTCCGCCTCCCAGGTTCAAGCTATTCTCCTGCCTCAGCCTCTAGAGTAACAGGGATTACACGCATGCACCGTCATGCCCAGCTAATTTTTTGTATTTTTATTAGAGATGGGTTTTCACCAGGTTGGCCAGGCTGGACATGAACTCCTGACCTCAGGTGATCCACCTGCCTCGGCCTCCCAAAGTGCTGGGATTACAGACATGAGCCACCACACCCAGCCACATAACTGAACTTTTGTTTGGCAATGTTTTACTTTACTGCCTCCAGTATCAGAGTGATGTTCTAACTTAGGCAAAGGTACTTGCCCACGTTTCATGAAATACAAGTGAAGCATTTATTTTTTCCATTTATTTGGACTTGTAATAGTACAAAAATTTAATGGATAGTATTTTCATCCCACAGCTATTTCTCAGCAAGGTATAAATTATTTTTTGAGTGCAACAGAATGTTCTTCTAAATCCACTAAAACGGGTCCTTCCCCTACAATTTTCAAGCTGGGTCTCATGAAAAAATGATTCAGTTTGATGGAAAGAAATGAGGACTTATTTTTTTTTAAAAGGAAAAGGTGAAAATGTGAAACTGATTGACTATTTTCTAGAACAAAGAAAAACACACACAATATATCTTTTAGTGTTTTAGAATGTCTATACCTGCAAGAATTTTGTAGAACGTCATTTTTTTCTCTTTAAGAAATTAAAGATTAAAATAAATGTTTTGCTATTATTGATGATTATGTTTTATCAATAAACATCAACTAGCAGCTGGACAATCTGCTAAAGTTTTTTTTCTTTTTTGAGTGAAGCTTTTGCTTATCTTACTTATTCAGAATTAACATAGTGAAAGATTTGGCAAAATGAAGTTTCTTTAAATGAGTAATTTTCTTTTTATACTAGGTGATTCTTATGTGAACAAAGTAAAATATCATACAACCATACCTAGCTGTAACAACATAATTTCTGTTTGAAAATGTGTATCTATAATGCTGGTGGTATAAAATAGAATAAGTAGAAGCAAGTTTGAAAATAAAAACAAGTATGTAGAACTTAAAAAATTTCTCCACCATGGGCACCGAAACAGTCATATTAAACTGGAAGTCTCCATGATTTCAAGTTGCTCATGTTATTGTCCAAATGTAATAAAGGGAGAAAGGTTACTGCGTTGGGTCATTGCATGGTTAGTTTTCTGCATCCACTTGCCTAGGTTTTATACACACACTATCCCATCAAACACTGATATAAGTTTTGCACTGACGTTATTTTGTGTGTGGTTTGCACCCACAATCAGCTGACTTTAAGTCAAGGTCAAGCAAATTATCCTAGGTAATGTGAGTGGGCCTCATCTAGTCACTTAAAACAGCTTAGAAGGACACACTAATGTTTCCCTGAGAATGGAGAAATTCTGGTCCAAGACTGTAATAGCAGCTCCAGCCCAAGAGCTGGCAGCTTGCCCTGCATATTTGAGACTTGCCAGCCACAGAAGTTGTATCATGTACTCCATGAAATTTTATAGAGATAGATAAATAACAGAAAGATCAATGGATGGATGGATGGATGGATGAATAGATGGACAGATACATAGGATAAGTAGACAGATGATAGATAGACAGATAGATGATAGATAGACGATAGATGGATACATAGATTCATAGATACCTAGATAAATGTATAGAGAGATAGATAAATGGATAGATTGATGGATGGATAGATAAGATAGATGATAGACTGATTAGATAGATAGATATAGATAGAGATGGAGAGATAGATACAGATAGATGACATATCCATAGATATATCCTATAGATTCTTTTTCTCTGGAGAACCCTGACTGGTAGAGTGATACAGGCAGGAGCACTCTGCACTAATTATTCCAAAGAAGCACAGCTGCTACTACAGAAACCCCTGATGCTGCCACACCTAGTGAAAAAGCAAGTGAAAGCTTAGAAGGACACAATGCAAGCAGATCCTCCAGGGCTTGTGATTGCTCAGGCATTCCACCTGAGGTCAGACCACCAGCGGAAGACCCTGAGGGCAGGAGCCATGGCAGCAGTGGTGGCATGGTGTAGGGAAGCGATTGCAAATGTTAGCACTAGAGTCATTGTGCGTGTGTTCTTTCTCATTTGGTGTTTTGTGTGCGTGCCTGTGTTAGTCCCTTGCCTTATTTATTTTATAGAGAGCATGTTGTACTCAGTTCTCAACTTATACTTGAGTTACAATCCATCATAATGGGGTTCAGAAGAGAGATGGAAGATTCAACCTACGATGGGTGCAAAGCAGTGTTGATGACGGCTCCCTTTATAAGGAAAAGGTGAACACCCTTTTTGTGCCTCTTACAGTTCGTGGACTGGTTGTTCTTCTCTCCATTTGGGCTGCTTTTCTGTACTGCGAAGGCTGAAGAGCTAGTCATTACCTCCACCTGCATTCTTTCCAGATATGGTGCTGAGTGAAAAATAGGCCCACCCAGTTTCTTGCACTCCTTCGAGACTTGGAGTGTGAAATATGAACGAGACCTTCTCCAGACATTTTCTGTGGTTTATGGCCCGTCTACAACTTCCAAGCAGTTGTGTCTGCCAGACTAAGAGTGTCGGGGTCCAGTCTCCATCTCGGCGGTGGTGGCTGAAGGTCGGCAGCTAAGGTAAGGTAACCGCATTGGCTGGTCATCTATCCCCAATCCAAAATCCCAGAGGTTTTAGTGGTGACTTCCTGATGCCTCCTTCCTCTAATCCCTCCAGCTAAGCACTAAGTTTCTTGCATTACATTTTGTGGTACTTAAAACCTCTGAAAGTGGTTTCCATTTCCTCCCCTAAATTTTAGATGACGCAACTTGTGTTTTGCTTGGTAATATTTCATCTCCAGTGTTTTCTTTAAACATAGTTATATAATAACATTTAATTTACATTGTCAAACTCTTATGATTTAAATTTTAGTTGATACGTTAGTCAGTCTATCAAATCATAAACACACATATTATAAATATATACATATTATGTATATATATCTATATACGTAATATGCCCACATATATCATTGTGTGTATATTATGTACTACCTTTTTATAAATGTATATATGTAATATATATACATATATATGTTTATATACACATATATATAAAATTGTGTATACATAATTTTATATATGAACACAATTATACACACATACACACAATTATGATTAGATATTTAATGGTGGGAAATAGTAAATAACAAAAATTTATTTTTAAAAATTACAACGTATCTTTGTTACCAGATTTTCTTTGAGTAATACATTACAATTGAGACCTTACCAAAACAATATGTCATTTTCTCAGAAGTAAGAGATGGGTTTATAAACTCTGTTATAGGAGGAATTGAGTGAAAGAAATAACATATTTTTGAGAGAGCCTAAGTCATATCTTAATGTTAAAGTAGAAAAGAAAATTTGGTGGGCCAGAGTTGGGCAATAGTGATAAATAATTTTCATAACTAAGAGGAATGTCATTTTCTGCTTGGCTACACAGTGCAGATTCAGGGACAATGGAGGAAAATTTGGCCTTAGCAAAATTATTTTGACAGAGTCCTACTGCAAGAGTGAGCTCTGCATTCTCAGGTAGAAAAGAACCAGGTTTCAGGACTCTGATGAAAACAATATCTGCCTGCCTTAGGAAAGTGCTGTTCTAATATTAAGAGTGTATTTTATGGTATTTATATGTTATTTTAAAACTATTTTTGATGCTGGGTGCAGTGGTTCACACCTGTAATCTGAGCACTTCGGGAAGCTGAGGCAGGAGGATCACTTGAGGTCAAGAGTTTGAGACCAGCCTGGCCAACATGGTGAAAAGCCGCCTCTACTAAAAATGTAAAAATTAGCTGGCCGTGGTGGCGCATGCACGTAGTCCCAGCTACTCAGGAGGCTGAGGAAGGAGAATCGCTTGAACCTGGGAGGCAGAGGTTGCAGTGAGCCAAAATCGCGCCTCTGCAGTCCAGTCTGGGTGACACAGCGAGTGAGACTCGGTCAAAAAACAAAAAACAAAAAACTGTTTTAGAGAAAAATAAAATTCAGATTTTCATAAAATGCTGTAACTTCCCATGGTCTATTTCTGGCTGAATTTTCATGTCCTCTTGGTGGTTCCTACCAATGGCTACATTTTGGAGGTAAGATGTCACTTTCTTTGAACACTATTGTTTTATTGATGAATATCATTCTCAATATTTGGACTTCTCCAGCAATTGATCTGGGGGTCTCTGAATTTCAAAACAATGTGGTTTGCAGGCATATTTTCAATTACAGCATCCAGGTCTCCAGCTGCTGGGAGCCTTGGTTCTCATGGTTCACAACAGCATTCTTCTCCAGGAGACACCTTGAACAAGTTCATGCCTCCTTGCACTCCCAAAGAGCGCTCAGTTGCTCAATGCTGTGGTTCAAAGATCTGGCCCCTCGCCTCATCTTGTCACACCTTGAAGTGAAAACCTTTCTTGTGAGCACACTTCAGTGCATATCAGTTGAATCCTCTGATGCAACTACGTCACATTTATTGCCCTGCCCAATCCTGCCTCTTGCATTTGGTTCTAAGCATCCTTTCTGCAAGCCCTCCTTCATAAAGCTCATGTATGCCCACTGCTATTCCAGCATCTGTTTCCAAGGAACCTGTTTTAGGATGCTGGTGAGATTTGCCCTTCTAATATCAAAATAAGGAGGAAAGATGGTGAGCTGCACTGAATAGTGCCTCCCAAAAATATTTTATCTTATTTTATATATTTCTTGAGATAGAGTCTTGCTCTGTTATTCAGGCTAGAGTGCAGTGGTGTGATCATAGCTCACTGCAGACTCCAACTACTGGGCTCAAGTTGATACAGGAGCTAAAAAGAAATTATTTAGGTAGTTAGTGAGGGTAAGAGAGTCCTCATAAAGGCTTCCCTTTTAACAAAAAGCAACCCCCAAATCATTTCTTTTCTAACAAAGAGCAGCCTGTAAAATCGAGCTGCAGACATAGATAAGCAAGCTGGAAGCTTGCATAGGTGAATGCCGAAGCTGTGCCAATAGGAAAAAGCTACCTGAGGGCCAGGCATGTTCAATATGGAGGCTCTATCTTCCCTTTTCTTTGTCAACCACATGTACAGTAAAGGAATAGCCAACATGGCACCAGCCAGGTAGATAACTCATCTGCATAATAAAAGGTTAGGGTGGGGCGGCCAGCTTCTTTGTGTGCTATGGAAATGGCACACCTTGTCCAACCAATGTTTTGGGCTTTATGTAAATGAGACACTGCCTCCCCAGGCTCATTTATAAAACCCCATGAATTTCAGCACCGATCTGAGTCCCTGGTGAATTTTCCACGACCAATTCAAAATTGTAATTATAAGACATTATTCACACTTAGGACAGTGTCTTCCTAATTGTCTCTATGAATTTGACTACTCTAAGTACCTCATATAAGTGCAATGATACAGTATTAGTTCTTTTGTGATTGGCTTATTTCACTTAGCAATTAGCACAATGTCTTCAAGCTTCATCCATGTTGCAGCGTGTGTCAGAATTTCCTTCCTTTTTAAGGCCGAATAACATTACATTGTATGTATGTGTCACATTTTCTTTATCCATTCATCTGTAAATGGATATTTGCGTAGTTTCCATATCTTAGCCATTGTGAATTTGACCCCTACCCTACAGCATACATAAAAAGTAACTAAAAATAGACTAAAGACTTAAACGTTAAAACCTGAAACTATAAAACTCCTATAAAAAATCATGGGGAAAAAAGCTCCTTGGTCTTGGCAATGATTTCTTTGATACGACACCAAAAACACAGGCAACAAAAGCAAAAATAGACAAGTGGGGTTTCATTATATATGCATTTTTAGGAGGACTCAGGATGTTTCAAAGCAAAAAGATAACTAAAATTAATATATGTATCTTTTGTTCTAAGCAAATCCCTCTCTGCTAATCAGTGAATTATGCTGATATTGACCAAAGCACGTCCCCAAATATGGGAACTATATGGGGTCATTCACCTTTTGTTTCAGGGGCCTGGGGAAGGAGACATGGAAAAAGGTTTATTTAGGGCCATAATGGTGTTAGCTGGGACAGCGAATGTTTAGATGCATGAATTTCCTTTAGTGAGTGTGTGTGTGTGCACCTTATGTGGGACTTTCTCAAATCAAATAGCTTTCCTGGCTGCTTTTGGGGCAAAGCTGCTCTGTTTTTAACTGACTCTCAGGGTTGTTTCTTCAAGAGAAAACAGAGACCCATGTAAGGATTGCAACACAGAACAGGCATCTGTACATCCTAACACTATTAATGCCATGTAATGTTGAACACACCTAGGGAGCCAGCTCCATGCAATAGTTCATCTATATTTCACCTATGCAAGGAGAAAAGTCAGTGTATACATCCACCTGTCATAGACATCTGCTTGAACATGAGGAACAGAAAATTGCCTTGTTACTGCATTTAATTCATATGAAGAGATCCTCATTTGTTGACAATTTATCTCCCTTGTTCTTTTTGTTAGCTTAAAAAAAATATTTCTTTTTTTTTTTTTTTTTTTTTTTGAGACAGTCCCTCTGTGTTGCCCAGGCTGGAGTGCAGTGGCACAATCTTGGCTCACTGCAACATCTGCCTCCTGGGTTCAAGTGATTCTTCTGCCTCAGCCTCTTGAGTAGCTGGGATTACAGGCATGTGCCACCACACCCAGCTAATTTTTGTATTTTTAGTAGAGATGGGGTTTCACCATGTTGGCCAGGTTGGTCTCAAACTCCTTACCTCAAGCGATCCACCCACTTTCGTCTCCCAAAGGACTGGGATTACAGACATGAACCACTGCACCTGGCCTAAAAAATTATACCTTATGTATTTTCTCCTCATTCCACATATTATTTGGCCTGTAGGGTCAAAGAGAAAATACTTCCCCTTTGCCCTATAAAGATTGGCTGAAAATGAACTGAGAATAGGCAGTTTCACAGGAAAAAAGGACATACAACATTTATTGAGCATGCATAAGCACAGAGGAATCATAGAAGTCCCGTGTGCTTATATACCCCTTTACATATGGGAAGGGGAGATGGGGGCTGTAGGAGTAAATGATTTTCAGGGGAAAAGGATAAGCCCAAAGAACAAAGGTCTGGGAGGAAGTTCCTCTGATCTTTGGGAGGAGGAGTGAAGGTGAGGGGCAGAACTTCACTGTGAACAAAGGTTGTCTTATCATGCAGATAAAGTCTCTCAGGCAATATATTGGGGTTGTGCTCAGAAGAATAGATGAAAGGTTTTCTCTTCTCCAGTGATTAAATATTTCCTGGGTATTTGATGATATTCCTATGGGGGAAAGTCTTAAGACGATTGCATTTCTTGTGGATAAATGTTTTCTAGAGATTTCCACCTGGTGCTTTGGGAAGAAAGAGTATCAGAGAGATGGGGGGTGGGTAGCAGAAAGTTAGAGAAAGACTTTGGTCTGGAGGCTTATTTCTGAGACCTTTCAAATTCCTTTAATCCAAAGCACTCAGCATGCCAAAGTGCCTTTTTTCTTTTCTTTTCTTTTCTTTTTTTTTTCTTTTTTTTTTTTTTTTTTGAGAAAGGGTCTCTCTCTGTTATCCAGGCTGGAGTGTAGTGGCATGATCTTGGCTCACTGCAACATCTGCCTCACAAGTTCAAGTGATTCTCCTGCTTCAGCCTCTTGAGTAGCTGGGATTACAGTCATGCGACATCATGCTGAGCTAATTTTTTTGTATCTTTTGTAGAGACAGGGTTTCACCGTGTTGGCCAGGCTGGTCTCGAACTCCTCACCTCAGATGATCTGCCTGCCTCAGCCTCCCAAAGTGCTGGGATTACAGGCATGAGCCACCATGCCTGGCCCAAAGTGCCGAATTTGGCATATCATTTTCTGCACACCAACAGACCACTGTTTAAAATTACAGAAAGTCAGCTGGGGTTTATTCATGTATGCTTCTATGACATAAATTCTACACCACATTTTAACACATGGAAGGGCTGACTCATAGAATCACATGGTAATTAGCATTTTTACATTTTAGTGTTTTGACGTTTCTTAAGGTGAATGTGAGATTCAGTTAGTCTTATGTGAATTCAATTAGGATTCAAATGGAAGATTGAAGCAGGGCTTTTGGGATATGAAGGCTGAAATCAACAATCAGGAAGAGATAGCATCTAACAGAAAAAAGAGAGAAATTTGGGATGTGAGAAGAGTGAAAAAGAAAAAGAAAACATGAACATTTAATCTATAAGGAGTTACTATAGATAATGCAAGATTTTCAAAATGTATTAATGAGATTTTTTCCCTTAAGAATTCTCAGCATAAAACCCAAGGGAGAACTATATCAGTGAAATTTAATGCATTCTTACAGCCATGGGGTATAGATTTTCCTTTTCATATTTTTCTTATTTGTTTCTCTTAAATGAAAAATATTCTTTATAGCACATAGTAGGGACTCTATAAATTAATTCATATTTTTAAAAATTTTTAACTTTTCTTTAATGCATCAAAATTAATTCCCTCTTTTTCCCCATGCCTATACAATCATCTACTATCCTTAAAGTACATCCATCAATAGCTGATTTCATTCTGCAGCATCCTAGACTTTCCTTTAATCTACCCCTAAATAAACCTTCCTTTCTTTTCTAGTGAGGTATATCTATCAACTCTCTATACCCTGTCACATGACATCTTCTTCCTCTGTGGTCTAACATCAGGATTATTAACACATTTGGCACAAAACATATAACATCTTCTTATCTTTTCTTACATATTTGCCTTGTCATGCCATAAAAACATCATTCTTCATTAGTAAGATCTCACCATAACATTTACATACTTTCTATGTGTAGAAAGACACCCCATATTTTCTGCTGCTGGGACAGATTTGTACGAAATATTCTGTTTTCTGGGGGATGTTGCTAATAAAGTTTAAATATAAAAATAAATGTACTTTAAACTCCATAAAAAATACATTCATCCACAAATAGAGTTCTACTAAAGATTTCTATGAAGGAAATGCATCCAGATACTATTAATATATGAACAATTAATATCTTCATTGAAGTGCATACATTGATGGTTCTTTCCAAATGAACCAATGCAAAGTAATACCACTACACCACACAATTTGCTGTTTCTAAGTAATTACATTATTCCATCGTTCATGGATATGGCTTGGCTCTGTGTCCCCACCCAAATCTCACCTCGAATTGTAATCCCCACGTGTTGAGGGAGGGAGGTGATTGGATCATGGGGCCAGTTTCCTCCATGCTGTAGTGTGACAGTGAGTGAGTTTTCATGAGATCTGATGGTTTTATAAGGCAGGTTTCCCTACTGTTGCTCCTCTCTCTCCTGCCACCATGGAAGATGTGCTTGCTTCCCCTTGTACCATGATTGTAAGTTTCCTGCAGCCTCTCCAGCCATGCAGAGCTGTGATTCAATTAAGCCTCTTTCCTTTATAAATTACCCAGTCCCAGATATATCTTTATAGCAGTTTGAAAACTGACTAATACAGCCATCAATTTAAACAAAAGATGGGGGTGTAAGTTAAGATCTTAATAAGCCTTTGAAAATAACCCAACAATTAAATATTACAGAATATTAGGAAAATGGTATCCTGAATTAAAAAGGATACATGCTTGAGGGGATGGATACTCCATTTTCCATGATGTGTTTATAATGCATGGCATGCCTGTATCAACATATCTCATACAGTCCATAAATATATAAACCTACTCTGTACCTACAAAAAGAAAATTTCAATAATCTATCTTTGTCCTTTCTAAACCTCAGCTAATACACCACTATTGATGTCTGCATTGCAAAATAATACTTTGGGAAAGAGAATCCTGAATCACATGGAGTATTTCCTGAGCTCATCTGTAAAAATGGGCCATTTCCCCAAAGTTAATATATTCTAGGCATGAAACAAACAGAGAAGCACTCTAATTTCTCCCCCACATTTGCTTCAATGTATTGCTAATCAAGATCCATTATTCAGCTCTCAATTTAAATGATTATGCACACACCCTGACTGTTCCTAGTTAAGAATAATCATGGCTGATTTATATGTAAGGAGAAATAGATTTTTATCCTGGAATTGTCAGTGCCTGAATTTTAACTCGAAAGAATAAAGAACAGGATGCGGATAACTGCCACCCCCAGACCTTTGATGAACACTTTCCATTTCCCAGCTCTGATATCTTGGCCTTACTGAATTTCACCATCTTCAAATGTACATTGACACATCACCATAAGAGAATTTGCAGAACTTCTAAGATCATTAACATTTTACATTAACAATACCAACTATTAATAATCTTGTCCTCATTATTTGGATTACTTAGTCACTACTTTTTAAACACTATTACTGGGAGAAAATTGACAATCAAGAAACGTTGGATTATTATTTTGGTTTCCTCAAACGTAGCCCTACGGCTTAGAATGCAGGGCAGAGTATCTGATCTCTCTTGGATACTAACAAGTGAACCAGTCAAGACTGCAAGCTCCAGGATCACTCACATTTAAAATTTTCCATGCAAAAAAGCAAAGGGCAGAACATGCTAACCAAGCATTGTGATGATTCCCTCTAGAGCTACTCTGCTGAAAAGGGACTCTCTTTGGGGTAAGCACATTTGTAGGAGAGACCCTTCTAACTTAATGGTAGTGAGAATCAGTCTCATTCAGAAACTTATGGGGCACACTCTGAGAAAGAAGGCTGAGGCAGTAGAAGGATACAGTAGGAAAGGGACAACTATGGTAGTGTTGAAACCTTCCAACCAGAGAAGCCATATGGCCAATAGAAAGCGTGTGACACTGGAACCCATGCCTAAATTTGACCCCTGATTCCACCATTTAATGGTCCCATGAACATGAGATAATTGCATCACCACTGAATAATAATTAATGCACATTTCTGAATTTATATGCACCAGTCACTATTTATTAATCCATTGTAGAGCAAAAATAAAATTCTGAGCCCCTCCGTCATCTGAACAGACCCGTTCTCTCAGCAAGGGCATTCCAAAATTAACCTGAAAAACTAGTTCAGTTCATTATGGGAAGTGGGATCAAACATGGCTCATTATATCCTCCTTCCTTTTGGAATTCTGGAAAAGCCAACCAGCATTCACTTAAACACGGATCTTAAGTCTGATAAGAAACATTTACAATGTATTCTCTCTGAAGCCTGCTACCTGGAGGCTTCATCTGCATGGTAAAACCTTGCTCCACAACCCCTTATCATAACCCAGATATTCCTTTCTATTGATTTCAGGTCTTTAGATAATAACTGTTGCAACCAATTGACAATCAGAAAATCTTTAAATCTACCTATGATCTGAAAGCCTCTGCTTCAAGCACTCCCACCTTTCCAGATTGAACCAACATGCGAGTCCGTGTGAAGAGACCACCAAACAGGCTTTGTGTGAGCAACATGGCTGTTTATTTCACCTGGGTGCAGGCAGGCTGAGTCCGAAAAGAGAGTCAGCGAAGGGAGATAAGGGTGGGGCCGTTTTATAGGATTTGGGTAGGTAAAGGAAAATTACAGTCAAAGGGGGTTTGTTCTCTGGTGGGTAGGAGTGGGGGTTGCAAGGTGCTCAGTGGGGGTGCTTTTTGAGCCAGGATGAGCCAGGAAAAGGACTTTCACAAGGTAATGTCATCAGTTAAGGCAAGGACTGGCCATTTACACTTCTTTTGTGGTGGAATGTCATCAGTTAAGGTGGGGCAGGGCATATTCACTTCTTTTGTGATTCTTCAGTTACTTCAGGCCATCTGGGCATATACGTGCAAGTCACAGGGGATGCCATGGCTTGGCTTGGGTTCAGAGGCCTGACATTCCTGCCTTCTTATATTAATAAGAAAAATAAAACAAAATAGTGTTGAAGTGTTGGGGTGGCGAAAATTTTTGGGGGGTGGTATGGAGAGAGAATGGGCAATGTTTCTCAGGGCTGCTTCAAGCGGGATTAGGGGCGGCGTGGGAACCTAGAGTGGGAGAGATTAAGCTGAAGGGAGGTCTTGTGGTAAGGGGTGATATTGTGGGGATGTTAGAAGAAACATTTGTCATATAGAATGATTGGTGATGGCCTGGATATGGTTTTGGATGAATTGAGAAACTAAATGGAATAACAGAAGGAGAAAAACAGGTATAAAAGGTCTAAGAATTGGGACGACTCAGGATATCTGATTAGAGAGTGCTTAAGGAGATTCGGCATAGTCCTGCCAGCAAAGATTATTTATTTACTTCAAGAGTTAAGAGTGGCAGTTTGGGGATAGCACCAGGAGATATCAGCTGTGATGGCTTGGAGAAACAGTGTAAACCGGCAGTGTAAACAAGGGCAGGGCGTGTATGAGTAGTTGAGAACGGTGAATAGGAGTATGACTAGACAGAAAATAGTAGGGATGACAAGTTTTTTGGGGCACAGTCTAAGTTGGTCTGGTGTCTGGAATGAGACTGGGGCTTAATAAAAAGGAGCGTCTATACAGGAGCTCAAATGGGCTGTACCTTGTAGCATTCTGAGGACAGGCCTGATTTCTGAGAAGGGAAAGTGGTAAAAGTATTGTTCAGTCCTTTTTAAGTTGGTGGCTGAGCTTGGTGAGGTGTGTTTTTAAAAGACCTTTAGTCCATTCTACTTTTCTTGAAGATGGAGGACCATAAGGAATATAAAGGTTTCACTGAATACTAAGAGCCTGAAAACCTGCTTGGCTGATTTGACTAATAAAGGCTGGTCTGTTATCAGACTGTATAGAGGTGGGAAGGCTAAACTGAGGAATTGTGTCTGACAGAAGGGAAGAAATGACTGCGGTGGCCTTCTCAGATCCTGTAGGAAAGGCCTGTACCTATCCAGTGAAAGTGTCTATCTAGACTAAGAGGTATTTTAGTTATCTGACTCAGGGCATGTTGAGTAAAGCTAATTTGCCAGTCCTGGGTGGGGGCAAATCCTCGAGCTTGATGTGTAGGGAAGGGAGGGGGCCTGAATAATCCCTGAGGAGTAGTAGAATAGCAGATGGAACACTGAGAAGTTATTTCCTTGAGGATAGATTTCCACGATGGAAAGGAAATGAGAGGTTCTAAGAGGCGGGCTAGTGGCTTGTACTATAGCATAACCTGCCTTTGCTGGTGTGTGGCGATTAGGCCTGGTGGAACCACCATCAATAAATCAAGCGTGATCAGGGTGAGGAACAGGAAAGAAGGAAATTTGGGGAAATGGGGTGAATGTCAGGTGGATCAGAGAGATACAGTCGTGAGGGTCAGGTGTGTTATCAGGAATAATGTGGGAGGCCAGATTGAAGTCCGGGCCAGGAACAATGGTAATTGTGGGAGACTCAACAAAGTGAGTACAGCTGAAGGAGCCAGGAAGCAGAAAGTATATGCGTCAGGTATGAGGAAGAAAATAGATTTTGGAAGTTATGAGAACTGTAGAGAGTGAGTTGAGCATAGTTTGTGATTTTGAGGGCCTCTAACAGTATTAAAGCAGTGGCAGCCGCTGCACGCAGACATGAGGGCTAGGCTAAAACAGTAAGGTCAAGTTGTTTGGACAGAAAGGCTACACGGTGTGGTCCTGGCTATTGTGTAAGAATTCTGACCACGCTAACCATGCCTAGGAAGGAAAGGAGTTGTTCTTTTGTAAGGGATTGAGGTTTGGGAGATTAATCGGACACGATCAGCAGGGAGAGCACCTGTGTTTTTATGAGAATTATGCCGAGATAGGTAACAGATGAGGATGAAATTTGGGCTTGACTGAAGTAATCGGGGCTGTCTGTGAAGCCTTGCGGCAGTACAGCCCAGGTAATTTGCTGAGCCTAATGGGTGTCAGGGTCAGTCTAAGTGAAGGCAAAGGGAGGCTGGGATGAAGGGTGCAAAGGAATAGTAAAGAAAGCATGTTTGAGATCCAGAACAGAATAATGGGTAGTAGAGGGAGGTATTGAGGATAGGAGAGTATATGGGTTTGGCACCATGGGGTGGATAGGCAAAACAATTTGGTTGATAAGGCGCAGATTCTGAACTAACTTGTAAGGCTTGTCTGGTTTTAGGACAGGTAAAATGGGGGAATTGTAAGGAGAGTTTATAGGTTTTAGAAGCCCATGCTGTAGCAGGCGAGTGATAACAGGCTTTAATCCTTTTAAAGCATGCTGTGGGATGAGATATTGGCGTTGAGCGGGGTAAGGGTGATTAGGTTTTAATGAGATGGTAAGGCGTGCTTGATCGGTCGCCAAGGAGGGAGTAGAGGCATCTTATACTTGTGGGTTAAGGTGGGGGATACAAGAGGAGGACGCAAAGGAGGCTTTGGATTGGGAAGAAGGGCGGCAATGAGATGCAGGTGTAGTCCAGGAATAGTCATGGAAGCAGATAATTTAGTTAAAGTGTCTCAGCCTAATAAGGGAACTGGGCAGGTGGGGATAACTAAAAAAGAGTGCATAAAAGAGTATTGTCTAAGTTGGCACCAGAGTTGGGGAGTTTTAAGAGGTTTAGAAGCCTGGCCGTCAATACCCACAACAGTTATGGAGGCAAGGGAAACAGGCCCTTGAAAAGAAGGTAATGTGGAGTGGGTAGCCTCCATATTGATTAAGAAGGGGACGGACTTACCTTCCACTGTGAGAGTTACCTGAAGCTCGGCGTCCGTGATGGTCTACGGGGCTTCCGAGGCGATCCGGCAGCGTCAGTCTTCAGCCGCTAAGCCGAGAAGGAGTCAGTCAGAGAGCCTTGGGCCAGAGTTCCAGGGGCTCTGGGAGTGGCTGCCAGGTGAGTTGAACAGTCCGATTTCCAGTGGGGTCCCGCACAGATGGGACATGGCTTAGGAGGAGTCCTGGGCTGCAGGCATTCCGTGGCCTGGTGGTCAGATTTCTGGCACTTGTAGCAAGCTCCTGGGGGAGGAGGTTCTGGAGGAACGCCTGGCCGCTGCAGTTCAGGCATTTGGAAGTTCTTGTATGCTGGAGATGTGGCTGGGGTTTGTCTCACAGTGGAGACAAGGAATTGCATCTTTTTTTTTATTATTGTACACCTTGAAGGCGAGGTTAATTAAGTCCTGTTGTGGGGTTTGAGGGCCAGATTCTAATTTTTGGAGTTTTATTTAATGTCGGGAGCAGATTGGGTAATAAAATGTATATTGAGAATAAGACGGCCTTTTGACCTTTTAGGGTCTAGGGCTGTAAAGCGTCTCAGGGTTGCTGCCGAACGAGCCATGAACTGGGCTGGGTTTTTATATTTGATAAAAAAGAGCTTAAATGCTTCTGATTTGGGATAAAGAAAAAGGAGCGTTAACCTTGACTATGCCTTTGACTCCAGCCACCTATTTAAGAGTAAATTGCTGGGCAGGTAGGGGAGGGCTAGTCACAGGACGAAACTGTAAGCCGGACCAGGTGTGAGGAGGGGAGGCAATAAAAAGATTACAGGGTGGAGGAGCAGAGGCTGAGGAAGAATTGGGACCTAGCTTGGCCAGGCGAGGAGGGGAGAGGTCAGATGGGTCTGTAGAAAAGGAAGATTAGAAAGACTCAGCGACGCTTGGGGTTGGGACTGAGGGGACAGGCGGGAGGGAAAGAAGGAAGATTTGGGACGAGTTGCACTGGGCACAGAGACTAGGAAGGGACTGATGTGTAAAAGAATGCCTGGACGTCAGGCACCTCAGACCATATTTGCCCATTTTACGACAAGAATTATTTAGATCTTGTAGGATAGAAAAATTGAAAGTGCCATTTTCCGGCTATTTGGAACTACTGTCGAGTTTGTATTGGGGTCACGCGGCACTGCAGAAGAAAATAAGATACTTAGATTTTAGGTCAGGTGAGAGTTGAAGAGGTTTTAAGTTCTTAAGAATATAGGCTAAGGGAGAAGAAGGAGGAATGGAATGTGGAAGCTTGCCCATAGTGAAGGAGGCAAGCCCAGAGAAAAGAGTAGAGACACGGAGAAGGGGTGGGGGGTTCTTGCCCTCCAGAAAAGCAGAGAAAGGGTTGGGGCATGGAAATAAGGATTTGGGGCACAGAGATAAGAGGTTGGGGTGCAGAAATAAGGGATTGGGGCAAAGAGATAAGAGGTCAGGGTGCGGAAATAAGGGATTGGGGCACAGAGATAAGAGGTTGGGGCGTGGAAATAAGGGATTGGGGGTTCTTGTCCCATAGAAAAGCGTGACTTGCCGCTAAGGGTGAAGGAGAAGGGGTTGAGGGGTACTTGCCCCTATCCCAGAAAAGCAGAGAAGGGGTAGAGACAAGGAGAGAAGGGGTTGAGGTACTTGCCCCTTCCCCAGAAAAGTGGGACTTGCCGCTAAGGGTGAAGGACCAAGGCAGGCGTCCCTGCGTGGTCTGACACCCTTGAAACGTGGGTGTATAATCAGCGAGGCATCCCTGCAGTGATTAAACACTAAGGGAAGGCTGCCTTCCCAGTCCGTGACAGGCGCCGGAGTTTTGGGTCCACGGATAAAACGTGTCTCCTTTGTCTCTCCCAGAAAATGAAAGGAATTGAAATTAAGAGAAGGGAGAGATTGAAGAGTGGAAAGGAGAAAGTGGTTGAGGGACAGTGAGAGAGGCTGGAGAAGAGAGTAAGAAGAGGCCACTTACCTGATTTAAAATTGGTGAGATGTTCCTTGGGCTGGTCGGTCTGAGGACCTGAGGTCATAGGTGGATCTTTCTTACGGAGCAAAGAACAGGAGTACAGGGGATTGATCTCCCAAGAGAGGTTCCCCGATCTGAGTTACGGCACCAAATTTCATGCGCGTCCGTGTGAAGAGACCACCAAACAGGCTTTGTGTGAGCAACATGGCTGTTTATTTCACCTGGGTGCAGGCAGGCTGAGTCCGAAAAGAGAGTCGGCGAAGTGAGATAAGGGTGGGGCCGTTTTATAGGATTTGGGTAGGTAAAGGAAAATTACAGTCAAAGGGGGTTTGTTCTCTGGTGGGCAGGAGTGGGGTTGCAAGGTGCTCAGTGGGGGTGCTTTTTGAGCCAGGATGAGCCAGGAAAAGGACTTTCACAAGGTAATGTCATCAGTTAAGGCAAGGACCAGCCATTTACACTTCTTTTGTGGTGGAATGTCATCAGTTAAGGTGGGGCAGGGCATATTCACTTCTTTTGTGATTCTTCAGTTACTTCAGGCCATCTGGGCATATACGTGCAAGTCACAGGGGATGCGATGGCTTGGCTTGGGCTCAGAGGCCTGACACTGAGAAAGATGGCTGAGGCAGTAGAAGGATACAGTAGGAAAGGGACAACTATGGTAGTGTTGAAACCTTCCAACCAGAGAAGCCATATGGCCAATAGAAAGTGTGTGACACTGGAACCCATGCCTAAATTTGACCCCTGATTCCACCATTTAATGGTCCCATGAACATGAGATAATTGCATCACCACTGAATAATAATTAATGCACATTTCTGAATTTATATGCACCAGTCACTATTTATTAATCCATTGTAGAGCAAAAATAAAATTCTGAGCCCCTCCGTCATCTGAACAGACCCGTTCTCTCAGCAAGGGCATTCCAAAATTAACCTGAAAAACTAGTTCAGGTCATTATGGGAAGTGGGATCAAACATGGCTCATTATATCCTCCTTCCTTTTGGAATTCTGGAAAAGCCAACCAGCATTCACTTAAACACGGATCTTAAGTCTGATAAGAAACATTTACAATGTATTCTCTCTGAAGCCTGCTACCTGGAGGCTTCATCTGCATGGTAAAACCTTGCTCCACAACCCCTTATCATAACCCAGATATTCCTTTCTATTGATTTCAGGTCTTTAGATAATAACTGTTGCAACCAATTGACAATCAGAAAATCTTTAAAGCTACCTATGACCTGAAAGCCTCTGCTTCAAGCACTCCCACCTTTCCAGATCAAACCAACATACACGTTACATGTATTGGTAGATATATCTCCATAAAATATATAAATTGAGGGTTTACTCTGATCACCTTGGGCACACGTCATCCAGACCTCCTGAAGCTATGTCACAGGCACGTGCTTAACCTTGGAAAATAAACTTTCTAAGTTGATTGAGTCCTGTCTCAGATACTTTTGGGTTCAAACTTTTAACTCTCAGAATAATCACCAGTGAAATGTGCAGAAAGGAGCAGAGTAGATTTTTCATAAACAGAGGTGGCTTTGATTCATTTCTGTTTTACATTGAAAAATATATCATGGGGAAAGGAAAAGAGGTTCTTCCCCCTGTGGAGGGAAAGACGTAGTTCAGTTGCTGTCATGTAAATTAAGTTTCCTGTTGCTGAAGTAACAAATAATCATAAATTTGGTAGCTCAAAAGAACATTGTTTTATCTTACAGTGCTTGAGGCTAGAAGTCTAAAGCCTGTCTTTTTGGGCTATACTCAAATATTTGGTAGGACTTGTTCCTTCTGGAGGCTCTAGGAAGGAATTCATTTTCTTTTTCAACTTCTAGAGGCTGCTTGCGTTTAAAGCCAGCAGCATAGCCAATTCAGATTTCTCTCTGACTCCTGTAAGGGCTTTCATGATTACATTGAGTTTACCTGGACAATTCAAGATAGTCTCTCCACCTCAACATATTCAATTAAACACATCTGCAAAGTCCCCTTTTGACATATATGTAAATCATTCTATTATAAAGATACATGCACACATATGTTCATTGACACACAGTTCACATAGCAAAGACATGGAATCAACCTAAATGCCCATCAATGATAGACTGGATAAAGGAAACTTGGTACATATACACCATGGAATACTATGCAGCCATAAAAAGGAATGAGATCATGTCCTTTGCAGAAACATGGATGAAGTTGGAAGCTGTTATCCTTAGCAAACTAACACAGAAACAGAAACCAAAGGGCATTAGAACATTGTGGCTGGGTCTTCCTGAGGGTGGGTCTTCCTCTTCAGTCCTAACCCCCACTACAATGTATAAATTTGAGGGAGACACATTTCAACTCATAACTATACCTGGTGTATTAGTAAATGTTCTCTAGAGGGAAGAAACTAATGGGATATAAGTATATATGAAAGGGAGTTTACTAGGGAGAATTGACTCACATGATCACGAGGCCAAGTCCCACAACAGGTCGTCTGCAAGCTGAGGAGCAAGGAAGCCAGTAGTGGCTCTGTCCGAGTCACAAAACCTCCAAAGTAGGGAAGCCGATAGACAGTGCAGCCTTCAGTCTGTGGCCAAAGGCCCGAGAGCCCCTGGCAAACCACTGGTGTAAGTCCAACAGTCCAAAAGCTGAACTTGGAGTCTGATATTCAAGGGCAGCAAGCATCCAGGATGGGAGAAAGATGAAGGCCGGAAGATTCAGTAAGTCAGCTTCTTCCACCTTCTGCCTGTTTTTTCTAGCCGTGCGGGTATCCAACTGGATTGTGCCCACCCACATTGTGGGTGGGTCTTCCTGAGGGTGGGTTTTCCTCTCCTGGTCATCTGACTCAAATCTCTTCTGGCAACACCCAGATACACCCAGAAACAACACTTTGCATCCTTTAATCCAATCAAGTTGACGCTTCATATTAACCATCACACCTGGCAATGTCTCAGCCTGAGATGAGTCTGCAAGAAATGGCAGCCCCATAGGAGACAGCTTGAGCCCAGGATATCTGGGCCCTGGGAGCAACTGAATCTCGAAGGCAGCTGCATTTGGAACTTGTATTTTTCTTATTTTATGCCCCAAATTTCAGTTAAGCCATATTAGAGGCTGAAGCTTGTTCTCAAGGACAGTGATGTCCATTAGCCAGTGAGCGTAGGTCAGTGCTCTGAAGTAAAGTCGTCGCTGGTGCCCAGAATTTTTCAAAAATTGCTTCTTTAAATAAAATTACACAGTCTAAAATATCCAGTGGGAGGCAGGTTCCCAGTTACTTATACAGTGGGATTGGTATTCTATACATGTGAATGATGTGGCACAGAAGTCAATTTATTAACTAATAAGCACGGAAGCAAACTCAAAAGCAAACTAATCAATGAAAGGAAGCAAAAGTAGCAACTAACTAGGTGGCTGTGAATTTCTTCAGTTTTACAGTCTTGCAGAATTTATGCAGTAAGATCTGGGATGCTATTGCTGCTGATAAATGTAATAGCGCTTCATCAGCTTAAAGAGGAAGAAAACAAAATCATTCTTAGGCTGGGTATGTAGCCCTACTTATTGGTGATTAAAAGAAAAGGACAACCCATGTTATTTCTTAACTTCCTGCTTTTAATTGCTTGAGATTCCACTTGCTGTGAAGTGCATCTTGTAGGTTTTGAAGTTAAGGACAAAGTTGTCGTTTCCAATCCTACCTTTATTTGTTGAGTTACCTCTAGCAAATAGTCAAACTCTGCGCCTTATCTTTCTCATCAGAAGAAAAGGTCATAATAATCCTTATTCAAATAAATAGATGGAAATCAAATAGGTTACCAAATTTGAGACTATTTGTAAAGCGTAAAAATAAAGCATACAACATTATTTCTGCTATCATTATGACTATTTCTAAGTGTTTTTGTGGCCTTTGTTAATACTGAAATCTGTAGGAGTTGCATGTTTACACTCACCCTGGAGAGGTATAATGCAAGAGATTGTATTTGCATCAATTCTTTTTTAGTATTTCCAGCTGATCTACACACAAGCATAGAGAGCCTACTTTAGGGCCTATTCAACAAGGTGATTGGAAATACATACTGTCTGTATGCCATTGGCAACGTGAAAGAGATAGTCAAAGTTCCTCAGGCTTTGCTGAATAGTGCATTCCAATGTTATAAAATCAAGGAAAGTGGGGGTTTAAATAAAGCAGATATTGCTATCATGAATATAAAGCCATGCCAGAAAATCAACAAAAGGGAAAATGATCTTTTGAGAGAGAAATGGGTTATACTATTTGGATAGAAGACAAAGTGATGGAGCTTACATTAGTAAGGAAAATAGTGAAGGAGTTTTACAAAATTTTTGTTGTTATTGAAACAATGCATGAATGATTAATTGGTTTATTTTTAATATATTTTCTGATGATGCCCCGGGGTCCCAAAGTACCTTTATATGTGTCCGCATAGCTTTGTGATGAGGGAGTAAGAAGAGCTGGATATCGTTTGTGAAATAATGACAACAAGAATACTAATTATGGCCGGGGCCGGTGGCTCACACCTGTAATCCCAGCACTTTGGGAGGTTGAGGCAGACAGATCACTTGAGGTCAAGAGTTGGAGATCAGCCTGGCCAGCATGGCAAAAATCCCATCTCTACTAAAAACACATAAATTAGCCAGGCGTGGTTGCATGTGCCTGTAATCCCAGCTACTTGGAAGGCTGAGGCAGGAGAATCACTTGACCCGGGAGGTGGAGGTTGCAGTGAGCCAAGATCGTGCCACTGCAGCCCAGCCTGGGCTGCAAAGTGAGACTTTGTCTCAAAAAAATAAATAAAAATAAAAATAAAATAATATAACTAATCATTATTAGTGATCAGTGCTACCTTGTACCAGGAACTTAGCACTCATCTTGTAGAATCTTGTAGATTCTTTAGATTCTAATCTTTAGATATCTTGTAGAGGCTTTACAGAATTAAGTCATTTGTCCAAAGTCACGTAGCTAGTAAGTGGCTGAGCCTGGTTTCAAGCCCAGATCTGTCCTTCTCCAAAGCCCCCACAGTGGATTACTGAGAATGAAGGCATGCATTTGAGCCAGAGATAAAAATCACAAATTATAACATCTCTTCTACTATGTAAAATCCAGCTAAGATGATCCTGTGAAAGGATAATTTTCACAGGGATATTTGTATTTTTTTATAGTCTCTAAAATCTGTTCCATGAGCCCACTATCAGTCATCTCTTTCAGCTGCAAGGTTAATAGGTGAGCACCTGTTTCTTATTTATTAAAGCATGGTGCAGGTGTGTGACCCAAAGACATGACCCAGAATTAAGTTAACACATCTGCTTCATGTTTCTTCTCAAACAACCAAAATCACAGTGCTACATTCCAGCTAAGGAACTACTGCCAACATTTATTCTAAGTGAGATTACATATTAATTACTTAAAATATAAATTAATAATACTAATTTTTATAATTTAAAATATAAAAACATTTGTAAATGTATTCTCAAGTTGAAAAAAGCATGCATTTCATTTCTCAATTTTATCTGTGTTTTCTTTCTTATTTTTTACTTTTGCTTTTGTATTGTATACAATAGTTGTACATATTGTGGGAGTACATACAATGTTGTTTTGATACCTATATGCAAGGTGTAATGATCAAATCAGGGAAATTGGGATATCCATTACCTTAAGCATTTCTTTTTTCTTTGAATTGGAAGCATTATAATTTCCCCCATAGTTATTTTGAAGCTTACAATAAATTATTGTTAACTATAATTTCCCTGCTGTACTGTCAATTATAAGAAGTTATTTCTTCTAACTGTATTTTCATATCCCTTACGCAACTTCTCTTCACAGCTTCTGGTAACCACCATACTACTACCTACCTTCATCATCTTCATGAGATCCACTTTTTAACTCTCATATATAAATGAAAACATATGGTGTTTGTCGTTCTGTGCCTGGCTGATTTCTAAGAGATCACGTTATTAGACTAAAATTACATCAATAGCAAGTTTATTTTAAGAAAGATGTCAAAAAGAAAAGCAAGATTCAGTTATATTAAGGTCAAATTTTTAAAATGAGTATATTTTTATACAAATTTAAGTTAATGATATGTGAGATATTTAAATATTTAAATTACACAATTTTATACAAAGCCTCTAGTATAATACATTTAAATAAATTTGATTTATTAATCTTTCACCAACAACATACAGACAGAAACACACACACACACACACACACACACAACACATCCCTGGCTTGACCAACGTTATTATGGGAATGTAGAGTTCTGAGCAAGAGAGGATCTTCAATCACACATGCTCCTTAACTTAAAATGGGGTTATGTCCCAATAAATCCATTGTAGTTTGAAAATATCATAATTCAAAAATGCATTTAATACAACCAATCTATCATAGCTTAGCTTAGCCTACCTTAAATGTGCTCAGAACACTTACTTTGGGCTACAGTTATGTGAAATCATCTAATGCAAAGAATTTTTTGCAAGAAGATGTTGACTATCTTATATAATTTATTGGATATGGAACACTGCAGAGACAGTGTTGGTTGTTCACCCTCTGATCGCGTGGCACACTGAGAGCTGCAGATCACCACTGCTGCACAGTGTCACAAGAGAGCATTGCATTGCATATCATTAGCCCAGAAAAAAGAGCAAAATTCAAAATTGGCAGTAGATTTTCTAGTAAATGCATATCACTTTTGTACCATCGTAAAGTCATCGTAAGTCAAACCATCATTAAGTCAGGGACCATTTATAACATAAAGGAATTCCGCAGACAAAATGTGAATGAATTGTTTTTATTACAGAAGCAAAGATACTTTGAACCTAGTGAATTCCATTTGTGATTAGTCTAAGGCAATATTTATTCAAATTTTTGATTATGCAGAAAAGTATAATTATTAAAAATCAGAAATAAGACAAAGAAATAGACTTCTGTTTTCCTTATTCAGTACATAAAAAATGCCCATATGGTCTTCTTTGTTAGAATTTCATAATGCAAATATTTTTACTAAAATTCAAGAGAGAATAGCCTTGTTAACAAAACACAGTATTAGAATAAAGGCAACTCCTGTTTTCTTGAATTTGCATTTAGCTCACTGTAAGCTAAGAGTTCTTAATGGAAAACTCATTTTTATCATTTCCATATAGATGTGTAAGTTTCTCATTTAGTTTCTTTTGAGAACATTGATTTTTATGTTCTCACTGTGTTTTTCAGACATTACAGACCTGGTCTGGTCATTCTTGAGAATTTGCTTGAAAGAAATGATGATCACTTGTCTCTTCTGCCACCACCTTTTAAAGGTGGTGGAGAATTTGAGATGAATTTTAGAATAATAATTATTAATAACCTAGCACTTGTATCGTTATCAAAATTTGACTGACTTACATGAAATCTGCTAGTCTGTAATACAGGAACCTTAAGACAAAAAATGCCCAGTGTTTTGCACCTTTGGGTCACACATCTCATAAAGTCTCTGAAATTAGTATTAGAAAGCCATGGTTTCTTATTAAATTACAAAAGTCTAGCAGGAATCACATTTTACATGGAAAACAAATTTGCAGACCAAATAAAACGGAAAATTTCTTTAGACTATGAATTACATCATTTCACTGTTATAACAATCATTATTTCATGCCGATCAGAAACTGATAAGCAATTTTCTTTTATAGATGTAAAATAGGAAAATGTTTCAATATAAAATATTTGTAAAAATCTTTTAAAACATTAAGTTTATAGAGGGAAATATTATGAGGCTCTGTTCCATTTTATTGTGGAAATATGATATAATCCATTTGTCTTTATTAAAAAAATAAGTTACAAATTATTCATTTTATCATTATGTAATGTCCACTTTCATCCATGGTAATTTTATTCTGAAAGTATTTTGTCTAATATTAATTCAGCCACCACATAGATGTAAAACATCCTGTGGAAGAAGGATAGGAGAGATCAATAGGCTATTCCCTGCAGGGTACCCACTTTCTGGAATTCCAACTCAATAAAGAGGTTTATAGAGAAGATTTTTCTTGGTTCTTTGTCTGTCCATGTCTGCAGCATAGTTTTAAAGGTCAAGTTTGCCACAGGTCTGAGACAGGAGAGATGGGAGGGAAAAAAAGAGAGGGACTATCATGAGCAATGCAAGGTCAGAGATAACCCAGTCCATGCATGTTTGTGTCTTTCTACAAGGTCACATGTATTGATGCTATTTCAGTGCAAAAGCCACAAGCCACATGGAGTTTCCAAGGAGGGAATTCTCCTTAGTATTTCTTGTTCACTCAGTGGTCAGAGCTGCAGGCACAGAGGCTCAAGTCACTCCACAAGTCAGTCAATACTGTAAAACCATACATAGTATCATACTTAACCAATACATAAAATATTATAGATTAAGCACTCCACAACAAACAATGTAACATTCAACATCAAGAGTAAAGAGATAGGAAAAATAGTTAAGCAAACCAGTCCAGGGAGAATAATATAGACAAAAAGAAGATCCTGATATGGCCTGCTCAGTCCATCTGTCTTGCAAGGAAGAAATTTTAATATGGCCAGAGCCTTTGCTAGCAGACGTCAGGTGCTTATTACAAGTGACAACAAGATGGTGCCTGTTAAGACAACCATTTCAAGTACTTCAGTGCTGAAGTACTGCTGTTTTTATGGCCACAGAGTCCTCTGGTGAAGACTGATAGTGGAAGAGTGTGCTTGGTTATGTCCTTATCTGGTTGGGTGCAGTCTTTATGGATTAGGCAAGACATCTGGTCCCCGTTGGCAAGGCAACTTTTGAAATGTAAGATTGAGCCTTTCTCTAAGATGGAGTCACTTATGTCAAGGGCACTCTATGCAGAGCCCACTGCTCTTTGGTCATTCTTTGAGTTCTGATTTTCCTCTCTAATCTGCTGGTTACTCTGCTTCTTGGAATCTACTTGTAATTGTCTTGTATGTTCTGTTCAAGCTTTGAGTTGTAATCAGAGGCAGATTTAGTGTGGAACATGCTTTCTTCATCTGAACCTGGCCTGCTTTGCCAATTTATTCTGCTCTACATGTACTTTTTTCCTGACTCAAAGAGCTTTGAAGGAATTTATCCATCAAATATTTATCTCCTGAAATGGAAAATGGGTTTGGACCCGTGCATTAGCCTGGAATTCAATTTTGAGGAGGTTGTCTGAACTCTCAGTGACCCACAGCTGAACTTCAAATGGAAATTCCCCAAAAGGACATCGAAGTCATCTCATATTTGTATTGTTCGCATTTAAGGCTGGGTGTAGAAACATCATTCATGAATAAATCATCTCCAACCAAAGCCAAAGGCCAATTTATTTATTTATTTTTAATTATTTAAGGTCACCAACAAATCTCTTTCTTGGACTCCATTTCTTTTGCCATTGAGTGTCTATTTTGAGCTTCAGATGCTAGTTAAGTCTGTAAAACATCTTAGATTAAATGATAAAGATCACATTATCCAAGCTCTGTTCAAAGGTGCCCCTTGCCTTTTAATATCTCCAAATAATAATGAGAAATTTTAGAAGTGAAATGTGCCCTTCATCTCTGAAAGCAAGAAGGAAGGCTGGGTTTGATCACCAGATCTGCAAAGGAATTGGGTGTTGTCAGCGTGAGAGCAGGTCAGCCTCAAACAGAGAGGGTGAAGACCGTCATGTGAGGCAGTGCCAATGGTTTTAATCAAGGAAAAGTTAAATGACGAGTTAATGGGTGCAGCACACCAACATGGCACATGTATACATATGTAACTAACCTGCACGTTGTGCACATGTACCCTAAAACTTAAAGTATAATACAAAAAAAAAAAACGAGCTGCCTCCAACTCTTGTCTCCACCTTGAAGATGAGCACCAAAGAGGCAACAAATCACAAGTCTGCCTTTCAGCAAATTCCATATGCATTTATATTTAAATATCTTAATCTGACCCTTTTTCTTTAAACACACACCATAGATTTCTAACAAAGATGACTTTTTGGAAGATTTCTTTATAGCTATTATTAGAAAGACGCAATGAAGACGGGGGATTGTGATTGACAAGTCCTCCTAGACCTTTCGGAGGTGAGACATCTGTGCCACTTGCCCGAAAATGTTGGCTGATTTTTCATCAAAACATGTGCAGCTATGGTAGGTATTGGAAACCCTGCCAGGCAACACCTGCAGACCACAACAGACTCACCCTCATGTACTTTAATAAGATGTCTTCTGTTATGAAACCAGAATTCCATTTTGCAAGCCTGGCCTCTTCCGAAGTAGAAAATTGGTCTCAGAAGTGCCTCTCTCTTTTCTCCCACCTGGAGTTGTTTTCAGGGGTTGTTAATATTTAAGAGCCTATTTCTAATTTCAGTGATTCCTGCACAAACCTATTCTGGACTCAGTGTTGCCAAATTGCCCCTCTAAGGTACGTGCTGCAAATGCGTCCACAGTTCTCTTCGGAGATATTGGTCAAGGACATTATCTGTTCTCCCAGAAGTCCTCCATCCTGACTCAGGTTATGGCAGACAACTAAAACACACTGAGAAGAGTCAAGATCAAACTGTGCTGGTCTTATCCAAAGCCTTGGATGGTCCCAGAACTCTGAAAGGATGCCAGTGGTTCAGCAGCTCCTGGTTTCTTCATATGTCATTTATCTTTCAATTTGTTCAGTACACAGACTAGCAGCAGCAACAGTGTGAATGCTGGAGGAGCCACAGTTGGCTCAGACAGCAGTTGGGTCAGACAGCAGGAGAGAAGGGAGCCTGGAGAACGCCAGCTGGACTCAATCCTTTACCAACCCAAATATTTATCTTTGCAGAAGTAGCAGATTCCTTCTTGGTGTCCAGTTCCTAGGCATCCATATATCTTTGTGCACAGTTCTGCTCTTTTCTTAGGTAACACCATGGGTTATTTAAAGCAGTTGACAACCTGTCTCTGCAACATTTGAATCAGTCTGGTTTATAAATGCTTAAACTCTACTGCTCACTAAATTGTTAGTGAGGGCCGAATGTGGTGGTGCACGCCTGTAATCCCAGTACTTTGGGAGGCCAAGGCAGGAGGATCACTTGAGGTCAGGAGTTTGAGACCAGCCTGGGCAACATGGTGAAACGTCGACTCTACTAAAAAAATACAAAAATTAGCCAGGCGTGCTGGTGTGGGCCTGTAGTCCCAGCTACTTGGGGGCTGAGGTGAGAGGATGGCTTGAGCCTGGAAGGTAGAGGTTGCAGTGAGCAGAGATCCTGCCACTGCACTCCAGCCTAGGCAACAGAGTGAGACCCTGTCTTGAAAAAAAAAATAATAAAATCGTGGTGACTTTTTAAAGACATGTATACAATGCAACTAAGAAATAAGTTAATTAGGACTGAGTTTAATAAAGTGTTGACAGTTGACCATATATGCATTACAATATAAAAAATACTTTTCTGGAATATCTGGAGTTTTCTTCTAGAGGTATATTTATTTAGCTAATTGCAGCTGCTACTAAATTTTAAAAAGAGGAGTATAGTTAGATTTTTTAAACCAGCCATTTAAAAAAATGTCTGCTATGCATTAGAGATAAAGTAAACATTCGACATTATCCTGCTACATAAAACCTGAAATAAAATCTAAAGCAAAAGTTATTACTCAAATCCCCCATTTTATACACAACGCATACATACTTAGGAAGTCTAGCCATGCTCATTTTTCTTTTCAGATCCTGAACAGTGGATCTGAAATTTACACTGAAGACTTACTGATGCTAGACCCACTTTGTTCATTATACTTCTAAAGTATTTGCTTAATTAGAGGTGCAAAAAGTGAAGGCTGTTAAGGCTTCCCTTCGCTTAGTTAAAATAAGACCAAATAGAAATGAAAACTGAAAAAGCTAAGTCAGAGTGGCTCCCAGATTCCCCCAACTTTCAGTAGAGTTCTTTTCTACTTGCTATTTTATGGGGAGTACATTTTTTATCAAATTTGGAACAAGGACAGAATCTACTTTTTTCTACACTTGTTTTCCAACACTACGATAATACTTGACTTGTTATATTAGCCCATTACTTTCAACACTTTTGGAATAAAACAGGACACACATAAATAAATAAGCAAAACTGTATGCCAGGTATTGGTTGTTGAACTTTGAACCCTTAGGTAGCCAGGAACAAGAATGGGGTGCACACTATGGATTGCCTTGCGTATATGTATTTGCTATCAATTCCATGCAGAATATCAATTTCTTAAAGCATTTCTTTCTTTCCAGATCTAAGATTTGAGAAAAAAATGATAAAACCTACAAAATCTAATTGGATTAAATGAAATTACTTACTTTCCGTGGCTGAGGAAGAAAATCTCCCTCAACCACCCTTCCTAAGCGTATAAACTCATGTTGGATGTGACCAGCATTATAATCTTGATAAAAAAAGAATTGACTTAGTTCTGCATTCTCTTCATGAACTCAGAATACTAAAAGTAATTTCAACAGACTTTGGTCAATTTTAGATGATACATGTAAAGTATTTTCACAAAGAGCATGCTAATTTAATGGAAATCTGATTTGGAAATGCATGCTCTAGAGCCCTAAAATATTATGTTGGAACTCACTTTGTGAGTTATTAAAATATATCTCACTTTGTGAGATATATCAAAATTATTTTTAGGTGATTTTTCCCCTTAAATCTTCTGTTTTTTAGATTAATCATAAGATTTATGTTGGAATTTAATTATGGCTGCTAAGAACTTAAACATTAATAGTGTCAAAGGAACTTCTAGACACTTTTTCCTCTTAATAAACACTGACAACCCTATGGAATGTAATGATGTTAGAAAAGTATTTCCTGCCACATTAATAACTCCACCAACCACTGTGCCATCTGGACTCTACTCTAGAAACCCTCTCTCACAATTTTTTTTAATGGCCTAAACCTGGAAAATGTCACAAATTTTTCCCTTCTAGGGCTGAACATATGTCATATTTCTTTCCTCCTGGGTCTCTTGACAGTTCAATAATTCTAAAGTTTCAGAATTTACAACAGCATCTGATGGGTGAATTTTATTTTCTAGTGTTGAGGACATTTTTTTTCTTGTTTTCTTCATCACCAATTTAGTGTTTGATCTGAGTCAGAAATTTTGACTTGTACATAATACGGATTCAAATACTTTCTCTATACAGCAGATTTATGCCAGCGAACTCCAGAGTTAAGTTTGGTTTTAATTTTCATACATCCAAACCTCTAATTAGTGAATCTCAACCCTGCCTGTACATAAGAATCCCTTGAGGGAATTTTACAAAATACAGACATCTCAGGTCCATTCTTAGAGATTCTGAGTTAATCAGTCTGGCCTGGGGATTTCTTGAGAGAGGCTTTACAGGCAAGTGTTTTAAACTCCTCCTTTCTACTTAATAGTAAGCAAAGTTGTCAAACAGCCAATGTTCTACTTTACCTGCTGAATCAGCAAAAATTATTCAAACATTCCCCACTTAACACATCCAGTTGGAGCAGGTGGGAGGACGTGAAATGTGTTACTTTAAAATGCAGTCGTTGAAATATATCTCTAAGGGTTTAGGACATTTTTCCTTCTGTAATGCAAATATCATCCTGAATCTTCATCCTTCGTATAGAAATATCTTGTTTTGCATATGTTATCACTTTAAGGTTTACAGTGACTTGATGTTGTTGACAAAGTTGTGATTTCCATTCTGCATGTTGGGAAACTGAGGCTGAAAGACATAAAGTACCTTCTCAAAGGTTACAGTATAAATGTTTGTATTTGTCAGGGTTCTCTAGAGAAACAGAACCAATAAGATACAGATATATACCTATACATATAGATATAACTAAAAAAACTCTATATTTATCTATCTATTAAGGTATATATTATAAGGGGCCAAGAGCAGTGGCTCGAGCCTGTAATCCCAGCACTTTGGGAGGCTGAGGCGGGTAGATCATCTGAGGTCAGGAGTTCAAGACCAGTCTGGCCAACATGGTGAATCTCTGTCTCTACTAAAAATACAAAACTTAGCCAGGTGTGGTGGTGCATGCCTGTGGTCCCAGCTACTTGGGGGGCTAAGTTGGAGGATCGCCTGAGCCCAGGAGGCAGAGGTTACAGTGAGCCAAGATCATACAACTGCACTTCAGCCTGGGTGACAAAGCAAGACTCTCTCTCTCAAAAATATTTATGATAAAGAATTGGCTCATTTGATTATGGAGGCTGAGAAGTGCCATAACCACCTGTCTCCAGGATGAAGACCCAGGAAAGCCAGTGGTGTAGTCCAAAGACCAAAGAAACAGAGGACCATGGTGCAGATTCCAGTCTCCTCTGAAGATCTGAGAACCAGGAGCACAGAGGACAGAAGATAAATGTCCCAGCTCAAATAGTCAGGCAGAGTTAATTCAAACTTCTTCCACTTTGTGTTCTATTCAGTCCTTTAAGGAATTAAATGAGGCACACTGACACTGGGGAGGGAAAAATATTTTTTGAGTTGACTAATTTAAATGTGGATTCCTTGTGGAAACACCCTCACCCTCACAGGCACACCCAGAGATAATATTTAACCAGCTATCTGGGCACCCATAGTCCAGTCAAGTTGATACATAAAATTAACCACTGCAATGCTGAACTCTCTATAGAATATCATTAAAACTAACATCTCAAAATGAAATGGTTAAGTACCAGGAGACGTCAACACTACAAAAAGTCAAATAAGTTTGCTTAGAAGGGTGTTCAGATGGCACCAATTACTTTATGCATAACATATGTTTCTGATTGAAATTTTTTAGGCCAGAGGTAACTGTATCACACATACTGTAACACATATACTGTATCCTTATTATAAGTTGAGATTGGCTGGTAATTCTTCTGAAAGTGCCAGAAAGTCAGAAACAGACAATACAACAGAAAAACAATGTAAGAAAGCAAAATCAAAAAAACTGAAGAGTTCCCCCTTTATAGACTATGTGTGAATGGTATTCTAATAGTATTTACAATAACATCAATGACTAGTCTTACCACTATTAAAACAACAGTGATGTTATTAATTGAGGATCTAGAATATGCCAGATCATCTCAGATGTATAAATTACTAGAGATTGCCCATCTCATCCAGACTGGAATACTATTGCCTTTGAGATGTAAAATTACACTAATTAAATTTGTCTCAAATACCCACTATGTCCTACAATGTCTCAGGGATTCTCTAGTCAGAAAAAGTGACATGTATTTGGAATTTTGGTTTGTTTTCTACCTCTTTTACTAACTCATTTATAAATATTATCTAATTCTTTGTGTCTCGTCCTGATGAAACCATTTTATCACTTGCCAAAATTGTTTCTTTTCAACAAGTCATGTGTCTTTCCTTGCCATAAATATGGTTGACCCAAGACTTTTTGGTGGATATTGGGAAGGGCTTGGCTTTATATAACATCTCCACACAACAAGGGTATTAATACTGATTACATCTACGAATGGAAAGTTATACTCTGCATTTTAGCTATTTTCCTTTTCCATTGCATTCCAGACCAAGTCCATGGTAATATCTATCATCAATTTATTATTTTTTTCTTTGAAAGGAGCTGTCCTGTCCTCTCTGTTGTAGCATCAGTTGAAGCATTAGGCAGTATTCGTCCTCTCCTTTCTGCTCATGTAAGTAATCTAATTTATTTTTCATAAATACCATTTGAAAATCTTATTCTTCCCTTTTTACAGATAGGAAATGGGAATCTGTTAAATAATAGAATGACACGCCCAAGGTCATGCAAGCAATTGTACCAGTGGGAAACAAATCCACAACCCCCTGACTCCACCCTCTTCCTCTTTCCACTGAATTTGTTCAATGATTGAGAAAAGGAAGAGGACACTTTGTACTGTTCCTGGTTGTTTAACATCCTGTGTAGTCTTGGGTTTTGATCAGAGATTTTGATCCAAATGTGTTTGTCTCTAAAGGCTCTGTTGTTCCTACTAAGTTACACCCTCCTTCTGTGAAAAAAAACAAATAGAATGTGTCAATATGGCATACACACATATATATACACACACATATATATACACACGTATATATACACACACATATATATACACACGCATATATATTTGTGTATGTACATAAAAAATATATATATAAAATATATATATGAGACAGAAAAAAGAGGAGAAAGAGGAGAGAGAGAGGGTAGAGAGAGGAGAGAGTCAGGAGGGGGAGAGAGAGGAGGGGGAGAGAGGAGGGGGGAGAGAGGAGGGGGAGAGAGAGGAGGGGGAGAGAGAGGAGAGAGAGGATACAGGTGGGAAAGAGAGGGAGGGAGAGAAGGGGTTGATCAAGAGAAGAGAGGGGACAGCGGAGAGATAGAAAAGAGATAGTGATGGCAGTGTTAATGTAAGATGAATGTATTAGGGTTTTCCAGAGGGCCAGAACTAATCAGACAGATGTATATATGAAGGGGAGTTTATTAAGAAGTATTGATTCACATGATCACAAGCTGAAGTCTCATAATAGGCCGTCTGCAAGCTGAGAAGCAAGGAAGCCAGTCTGAGTCCCAAAACCTCAAAAGTAGGGAATTTGACAGTGCAGCCTTCTGTCTATTGCCGAAGGCCCAAGAGCCCCTGGCAAACCACTGGTGTAAGTCCGAGAGTCTGACAGCTGAAGAACTTGAAGTCCGATGTTCACGGGCAGGAAGCATCCAGCAAGGGAGAAAGATGGAGGCTGGAAGACTTAGCCAGTCTAATCCTTCCATATTCTTCTGTCTGTTTTTGTCCTAGCCAGGCTAGCAGCTGATTAGATGGGGCCCACCCAGCTTGAGTGTGGGTCTGCCTTTCCCAGTCCACTGACTCAAATGTTAATCTCCTTTGGCAACACCCTCACAGACACACCCAAGAACAGTACTTTGCCTCCTTCAATCCAATCAAGTTGATAGTCAATATTAACCATCACAATGAGCATGCCAGAAGGAGGGAACTCACATCCACATTTCTATTTTGATCAGGAAGTTCGGAGTGTGTCTTGTCTTAGTCTTCTTGCCAATGAGTTTTTTTCATTTCTTGTCTCCATGCTGGTGGTGGCTCCTCAGTTGGTATCACTGGCAGATCTGTCTCCCAAGCCCATGATTATAAAATTCAATTCCTGTCCTAACCCATCAGGACAATCTTGTGGTATATCACAAGAGACGTTAACCTCATATGTCTAAAGCTGAGTTTATCATCCACATGGTCCATCATTTGTTCTACAGCCAGCCAGTGTTCCCTATTTTAATTAATACCCTCACCTCTTAAGATCTACTGTCTTAGTAAAAATCAAGTACATAATGCAGTATTATTAACTGTAGTCACCATGCTGTACATTGGATCTGAATGTAATCATCTTGTGTAACTAAAAGTTTGTACCCTTGACAAACATCACCCATTTCCTCTTCCCCCAGCCCACAGTAATGACCATTCTATTCTTCAAAGGCAATAGCTTTCACTTATTAAAATTCCACATACAAGTGAAATCATGTGGTATTTCTCTTTCTGGGTGTTGCTTATTTTGCTTAGCATAATGCCCTCCACCTCCATCATACAGTCACAAATGGCAGAATTTCCTTCTTTTTAGAAATAATATTCCGTTACACACACACACATATACAGTTGTCCATTAGTAACCACAGGTGATTGGTTGCAGGACTTCCTCCCACCACAACGCACCATGGATACCAAAATCTGCAGAAGCTCAGGTCCCTGATATAAATAAAATACTGTAGTATTTGTATGTAACCTACGCACATCCTCCTGTATATTTTATACCATCTCTGGATTATTTATACTACTTAATATAATGTAAATTCGACAGAAATACTTGTTCTACTATATTTTTTAATTTGTATTATTTTAATTGTTGTATTTTTATTTTTAATTTTTTAAAAAATATTTTCCATCTGCAGTTGGTTAGGATGCAAAACCCCAAGATGTGTGATGCCAATGTGTTTTTATAGACCACATTTTCTTTATCCATTCATCCATTTAGAGGCATTTAGTTTGTTTCCATATTTTGGCTAGTGTGAATAATGCTATAATACATATGAGAGTGCAGGTATCTCTTTGACATACCAATTTCATATTCTTCGGATATAGAGCCAGAAGTAAGATTGCTGGATCATATGGTAATGTAGATCTTAAGTGTTCACACACACACACACACACACACACACACACACGCACAGACATACAGTGGTAACTATTTGGGATGATGGATATGTTAATTAGTGTGATTGTGGAAACCATTATACAAGGTATCCTTATATCAAAACATCATGTTGTCCATCCTAAATACATGCACGTTCAATTTGTCAATTCTCTCTCAAGAAAGCTGAATAAATAAGTAAGCAAATAAACAATTTTATCGCCAACCACCACTTCAGCTACACAATTGGTTGTAATCAGAGACGATCTTCTTCTCTCCCTAATCTCTTCTCAGTGCCTCTTAGTGATACCTCCTCCAGCACATTATAGTCTATCCATATTTTTTCCTTCATCATTTTCATAACTCTTTTTTCTTCAGAGTTTTCCTAAGTAGACATCTCACTGATTTCTTTGTCTCTTTGCTCATCTTCAAATTATTTGACACTCTGCAGCCAGAATAAATGTTCTAAGGCCAAAACCCCCTCATGTCATTCTCTGATTGAAACTCTTCCATGTTACCTCCAAATCTTTGAGATAAAATTCAAAGATTTTAGCTCAGTGTCCAAGACAGCTGAAAGCTTATCTAATATTTGTGATGGCAGAGGGGGATTGCGTAGAAATAGAGATAATATGCAGGGTAGGAAAGGGTTTCTGGGGCAGGAGGCTGGGGTCCAGGCAGTGCCATGAAAGTAGAAAAGCTTCATGCCTGTAATACTAGCACTTTGGAGGCCAAGGCTGGTGGATCACCTGAGATCAGGAGTTTGAGACCAGCCTGGCCAACATGGAGAATCCCTGTCTCTGCTAAAAAATACAAAATTAGCCAGACATGGTGGTGCATGCCTGTAATCCCAGCTCGGGAGGCTGAGGCAAGAGAATCGCTTGAACCTGGGAGGCGGAGGTTGCAGTGAGCCTAGATCATGCCATTGCACTCCAGCCTGGGCAACAGGAGCGAAACTCTGTACCAAAAACAAATAAAAAATAAAAAAGTGAAAAGCTGGTGATGACCACAGATGAGATTTTCTTTCCTGTTCTCCCCGAAAAGCTATAGCAGTGTGGCTTTTGACCTGAATAGGTGGTTGGGTTTGGGTAAACCAATTCACAGCTAAGTACTGACCATACACGACTAAAATATACACAAGGAAATTCGAACCACTGGGGACATTCAACAGCAGTGAACTATTTGACTGGGACAAAGCGGGGCTGAACCATCACTCCATCCACCTATAGCAACCCTGAGCGTGGTGAAGAATATCCAAAAGATGTGGAATTGAAAATTAGGGGAGAGAGGATGTCAGCTTCACTCATCAATTCCTGACTCAACACTGCTATATAAAATTGTTCAGTTCATTACACTCCATTCAAGGGAGATTTTGAGGCAGGTAAAAAGTGCCCGGCCTAGATTAGAGTATTAGATATTCCCAGATAGGCAGCATTGAAAAAAATGTGACTTTCAGATACTCTTAAGTTAAAGAGCATGGGAGAGTTCTGACAAGGATATTCACGAGAGGTTTCATATGTAGCTGAAGCTCGTGGTGGAACAAAGAGACATACTTATCAACATAAAAATATGATAAAAATTAAATTTTAAATATAGAGCAAAATCCTTGTCCTGATTGTTTTAATGGAGATAAATATTTTATGCAGGGCTAAAAATACACATACCAAAAACGATGTTTATCTTTACATCTAGTCATAAATGCACTATTAATAATTAGATAGAAGTCTTTATCATAACATTATTTTTTTTAAAGACAACACAATGGGCCGAGCACAGTGGCTCATGCCAGTAATCCCAGCCCTTTAGGAGGCCGAAGCAGGTGGATTACTTGAGATCAGGAGTTCAAGACCAGCCTAGCCAACATGGTGAAACTCGTCTCTACTAAAAATGCAAAAATTAGCCAGGAATGGTGGCACACACCTGTAATCCCAGCTACTTGGGAGGATGAGGTGGGAGGATCTCTTGAACCTGGGAGGTGGAGGTTGCAGTGAGCCAATATCACATCACTGCACTCCTGCCTGGGCGACAGAGTGAGACTCCTTCTAAAAAAAAAAAAAAAAAAAAAAAAAAAAAAAGGTGGCCGGACATGGTGGCTCACACCTGTAATCCCAGCAGTTTGGGAGGCTGAGATGGGCGGATCACCTGAGGTCAGGAGTTCAAGACCAGCCTGGTCAACGTGGCAAAACCCTGTCTCTACTAAAAATGCAAAAATTAGCCAGGCATGTTGGCAGATGCCTGTAATCCCAGCTACTCGGGAGACTGAGGCAGGAGAATCGCTTGAAGCAGGGAGGCGGAGGTTGCAGTGAGCCGATATCACACCATTGCACTCCAGCCTGGGCGACAGAGCAATACTCCTTCTCAAAAACAACAACAACAACAACAAAACAAAACCAACAAAAAAATGATTAAAAGGCAGGTCAACAAGACATTTGTATTCAATACTGTTGGCAATATTATTACCATTTTTTTCTTTTTGGAAAAAAATTAACAGCCTGAACCAGCGATCTCACAATCCTACATTTTCTCACAATAATTTCATTTACTGGAATCTATTGTAAAGAACTATCAAAATTATCTAGAAAGATATGTATGCAAAGATTATCACATGAAAAGGTCAAATAGGAAAAAGAGGAAATATGGCTTTTCCAATATGAGATACATCATTAAAGATACAATATTCTCAGTAAGGAATCTATGCAGGTATACAATAACCCTTTAAAAATGATTAATATTCTATTCTGTTATATTGGCCTATTAATTCAAAAAAACAATAAAAATTATCAATGAAATGAAAAATAATTTCAATATTATCTTGAATGAAATACACTATATGAATGCATATGCTTGTGTATCTTATTCTTAATTTTATAAAACACACAAATATAAAAAATGCTAAAAGAAATAAAACAAAATATACGTGATTTAAATTTTGTTTCCTCCCTTCTATATTTCCAAATTTCATATTCTGCATTATATACCAGAAAATAAAAATTAGAAATAAATATTTTTCTTATATAAACATAAATAATGCTATGATAGAAACATTTATATTTGTGATAGACCTCCAAGATGAAGTGATCAAATATCCCCTATACTATGTACGATTTCTGCAGTCTGATTTTTGGAGAGAAGAAAGTAAATATTTGTTGAACACAGCTGAGTTTTCTTTCCCAGTTTTGAAGACATGTTATAATGATATTTCTCAAATGTGTGAAATGGTTCTAAGGGAAGACAGGTTTGCTAACCTCAAAACACTTCACATAGCCACTCAAACAGGGGACAAACAATCTTCTTCTCTACCAAAGACAAAGACATTGCCTGAAAATGTGGATGCAATTCTGAAATGTAAGTGATAGGTGGTATTAAAAAGATAATAGTTAATTAGACATAGTTTTCCACATGGAAAAGAAATGATTGGAAAACTGAGTTGTTTTGTAAAATTATAAACCATAAAAATTGGGAACTGTGATAATATTCAACATGAAACATTATATTACAAATATTATTAATATTATATTGTTTTAATGTGTTATGTAGTAACCAGGAAAGGATATTTAAATTTGGGGTTATTGCACAATTTGACATACCAATTTCATATTCTTCGGATACAGAGCCAGAAGTAAGATTGCTGGATCATATGGTAGTGTATGGTCATTTTCTTGGCCACATTTCCCAAAATGTTCATGCATCATTGAACATTTTTTACCTAAGTTAATGCACTGAATTTGAAGCAGAAAATATAAGAAAATGAATGACTCCTTATAATTCTACCTAAATTATACAATTATTATAAGCACAAAAAACATATATTTGCTTATTTAAACTGTGTAGGCTGGGCCCAGTGGCACAAACCTGTAATCCCAGTACTGTGGGTGGCCGAGGCAGGCAGATCATGAGGTCAGGAGATTGAGATCATCCTGGCTAACACACTGAAACCCTGTGTTTACTAAAAATACAAAAAATTAGCTGGGCGTGGTGGCACGCCCCATAATCCCAGCTACTCAGGAGGCTGAGGCAGGAGAATCCCTTGAACCTGGGAGGTGGAGATTGCAGTGAGCCAAGATTGCACCACTGCACTCCAGCCTGGGCAACAGAGTGAGACTCCGTCTCAAAACAAACAAACAAACAAACAAAACAAAAAAAAGTAAGATTTTCTACAATATTTTCAAAGCATTGCTATGATTTTTATTTAAGCAAAAACTATCTTGCTGAACATCTACTGTACTTTTCCAAGCAGGAAATCCACTTTAAAAAACAAATAAACTTTACTAAAACTAAAGATCTCAGGGTCTGAATATCACTTCTTTCACACTTGAACTGTGTGCTACAGGTGAAACTCAAACCGTGGATAAAATTTTCCTTTTATCAAATGCATTCTTGCAGGTTACTCTTGTTTACTTTATGCAGAAGGCAAAATGAATCCCAGTGATACTGATTGAGAAGGCAGTTGAGAAGGCAAAGGAGAGACTAGTTGGCGGTGCAAAAATTATTAAAATCCACTAAGACTCAGACATCTAGACAAATGGGCCATTTCTCATTTCAGACTTCCCTCTTTCCCTATAATATGAATTGTACTCATGAATAATAGGTATAATCCTATGGCAGAATAGCGCAGATACAAAGTATCTAACAAGATCATAGTGTTGGTTACCCGAAGGAAGTTCCCCTGTGAATCACTTACTGTATTAAATGTTGAAACACCTTATACTCAATATATATACATATGTGAAAGTGATATATTTTCACCATAGCATCATTACCATCTGTTGTGAAACTGATCTATTACCACAGCAGTTAACATTTGCATCAAAAAGGAAGGAGAAAAACAAATGTATTACTGGGTCCTTTTGACACATTCTAAATTCATTGTTCAGCTCTTCCTTTATTTGGGGCACACAATAGGATATTCTTAGCTCAACTCACAGTCTCTCAACCCCATGAAATCAGCTATGTTCCCAAGGAGCCTTGATTCCTTTTTAATAACACCAATAATTAGAAATCAGGATCTGAGAATTGTTTCATTCCGGCACTGACGTCATAGGTTATAGACCTTACTACTGGACTGAGTTATAGTACACCTTTTCTTTAAGAAATTGTGAGTTTATATTCACATTGTTACTTAAATTTCAGCATTGTATTTAAAAAATTTTTCCTTTTAAAATATGTGATTGACAAATATTGGAAATATTCAAGGTGCAAAATATAATTTGATATATTTATACACTGTTTAAGGATTCTCACAATCAAATTATTTTATTATTTTGTATTTGAATGTGTTCTTTCTTATACCAAAAACCTTAGTTTCTAATAACATTATTATATCTATTTGTGTTAACTTTAACAACTTATTTTCTTACTAACATAATACTCAATATTGCTGTCAATTTGATGTAAAGTTCGACTCCTTCTTTTATTGTTGGTAGTGTTTATAAGTGTAGTTTTGTAACCTGTTTGATTTAATTTTATTAACATATAGAATGTTTATGTGGTGTGAAAACCAAAACTTAATAATATACCTTAGAAAAGTTTTTGCTAAGCCCTATATTTCATTGCAGTCCATCCCACTTCGAACAGTTCCTCCATCTCACTGTTATAAGGATCATAACAGCTTCTGATCCTTGATTTCTTTAAGCCAGTTTAGAAAAAGTAAACAGGTAGAATAATGCGCCTGTTATTATTAATAGAATCTTAATCTATAGTATAATTAGATGCCTCATTTATTACCCAAAAAATTGTTTTGCTGAAACGTGATCATCAGAGATTGTTGGGAAGTTAGAAACATTGCTATTTCTTAAGTAATTGCTATTTCGATAAAAGGCATTTGGGGAAAATAAGGATTAATTTGCAAGCAGAATTCTCTATTTTTGGTTATTCTTGTTATTTCTTTAAGTTAGGTTTATCAATGTATGTTTTGTATATTTTTATATATCCGTATATTTTCTATGTAGTTACATTTATTTTTTTGGTGCATGCTTCTGGGGTTTGTACTCTTTGATGGTAACTATTACCACAGTCATGATATGGAAACAGTTTTATCATCCCAAAATGTTCCCCTGTGCCTCTTTGTACTCAAACTTTCTCCCAACCCACATTCCCTGGCAAACATGAAACAAATTTTTATCCCTACAGCATTGGCTATTCCAGAAAGTCATGTAGAGGGAATTAAAGTATATGTAGACATTTGAGTCTGACTTCCATTACCCTGAATAAAGCACTGGTGATTTGTCTAGGTCTCTGCGTGCACTAGTTATTGCACTGCTGGTAAACCACTAGTTAAGTGTCAGTGTTTTCTTTGTTTGTTTTTTAATTGTTGAGAAATATCTCAATGTATGATTGTGCCACAACCTAATTATATGTTTGCCAGTTGAAAATTTACAGTGCTTTCAGTTTTGCAGTTATGAATAAACCTGTATTCATGTAAACAATCATTTTTGTTTGAGCATAAATCATTATTTCTTTAAGTTAAACATCTAAGACTGGGATTGGCAGCTCAAATGCTAAGAATATGCTCAACTTTACATTTATTAAAAAAACCTGTCAGGTTGTTATTCCAATTCTCATAGCCATGTATGAGAGCTTCAGTTCTCATCTGTGCCAGCACTTAATATAGTCAGATTGAAGGGTTTTTTTTATTGTTGTTGTTGCTTTGAAGCATTCGGATATCCGTGTACTGGTATCTCATTTTATTTTGCATGTTTCAGTTACTAATGATTTTGAATATATATTCAAAATCAGTCATATTTTATATATATATTTGATATATATTATATATTTTATATATATATTTGATATATATTATATATATTATATATATATATGATATATATTATATATATTTGATATATATATATATTTGATATATATATATATATTTGATATATATATTATATATATATTTGATATATATTTGATGATATATATATTTGATATATATTTGATGATATATATATTTGATATATATTTGATATATGTATTTGATATATATATATTTGATATATATATATATATATATATATATATATATATATATATATATTTGAGACAGAGTCTTGCCTTGCCACCCAGGCTGGAGTGCAGTGGCATGATCTCGGCTCACTGCAACCTTCCTCTTCTGGGATCAAGTGATCCTCCCAACTCAGCCTCTCAAGTAGCTGAGACCACAAGTCTAATTTTTTTTTCTTTTAAGACAGGGGTCTCACCATGTTGCCCGGGTTGGTCTCGGACTCCTTATCTCCAGTAATCTGCCCACCTTGGCCTCCCAATGTCCCGGGATTACAGGAGTGAGCCACCACACCTGGCCTTTCAGCATCTTTTCATGTGCTTATTTGCCATGCATTGGTAAATTCTCAATGGTTATATGTCGTTCAAATCATGTATCCATTTGTTATTATTTATTGGGTGGTTCATCTTCAGTTTTTTTTGAGTTTTGAGTGTTCTGAGGAGTTCAGAATATAAGTCTCTTTTATCATAAACATGGTTTACATATGTCTTCTCCCAATCTGTGGCTTCTCTATTCATTTTCTTAACAATGATAACAATTATTTCTTTTTCTTTCATGGATCATTTTTACTTGGTTATTTTAAAAAAATATTTGTCTAATAAATTGCTACTTCAAAGACTTAACCTTATCAGGCTGGGCACAGTAGCTTCTGCCTGTAATCCCAGCACTTTGAGAGGCCGAGGTGGGTTGATCACTTGAGGCCAGGAGTTCCAGGCCAGCCAGGCCAACGTGATGAAACCCTGTCTCTGCTAAAAAATACAAAAAATTAGCCAGGTGTGGTGGTGCACATCTGCAATCCCCGCTACTTGGGAGGCTGAGACAGGAGAATTGCTGGAACCCAAGTGGCGGAGGTTGCAAGGGGCCGAGATCGTGCCATTGCTCTCCAGCCTGGTTGATGGAGTGAGACTCTGTCTCAAAACGAAACAAAACAAAACAAACCTTAACCTCATCAACTGGCCAGGGGAATAGGGCAAATATAAATAGGATAAATATAAAGCATCTCAAGAGAGTGGGTGAGAAGAGCCACCTGCTAACCAACAATCCATTTTCCTTCTTTCTTGTAAACACACTAAAGACAGAGCTTCTGGAAAACATACTAATGCCATTTGCTAGTGCAAAATCCCTTATCTATGGAATAATATGGGCAAAGTATACCTGGGCTGGTGACGATGGCTTATAGTAAATACTTAGAAACAATGGATTTATGGCACATGGATTTCTGGAGAATATCCCATGACCTATGTAACTACCAGAGTGTAAAAATGAAGCTTTATGATGACAGAAATATTCAGCTCAATGGAGAGGAATGTGTAAAACTAGATGCATAGAGATATAAGAAATTCATTTTCATATTTTTAAGGATAAATTTTTGGAAATCATCAGGTGAGTTCCTGTACACATAATAGAATTTCATGTATTAGAAACACACAAATGAAAGAAAATAAATTTGGAGAAGGCAGCTCCAAAAAGTACAAAAAGAAGCCCACATAGTTAGATACCAGTATGCCAGTTCTAGATATAGGAAGGGTGCTGTCTTTGTAGAACTGGCATCACTGCCTGCAGAACATGGTATGTGGAAATATGTTAGCCATTTGGAAATTCTTTTGTCTTAGTTTTTCATTTTACACCTATGCTAATTGATTTACAAAGTTAGAACAAATAAAAAGGATGTGAAGTTTGTCTTCAATTGCATTTGGATTTTAAAACTGCCTCTGATGTTCAGGCATTAATCAAAATTACCTTGCATCTGTTTTCTACAGGAAAAAATACTTTACCTTATGGCATTCAGTGCTTTCAAGTGACAAACTGGAGCCATTAGCCACACTCATGTTAATAAATGAGCTCAGTGTAAATTATGGATCTGTAAAGTCATTTTCTCCAAGGATGAACAAGTATTACTTACACACCACTAAGAAGAGCTCTCTGTTCTCACGCACATGACTATCTTTATAGACAGAGACATTAGACACACATGCAAAGGTGCATCATTTGATTATGCATAATTTATATATATATACTTATGATTGTATATGCATATAGATGAATATATATATGAATATGCACATATGTGGACATATACTAATATGTCTGTATATGTATAGACAGGTTTATTACATATATTACTATATTGTATAAATGTATATATAATCGAGATAACCATTCTGTTACACTGTTTTCTAGGTTGTATAGATTTTCATTTGCATTAAAGTTCTATATATACAAATATATACATAATCTATATATAAATATATATAACCTATATTTATATAAATATATATAACCTATACTTATATAAATATATATAAACCTATATATATAGGTTACATCTATAACCCAGCCTATATACACATATAGTCCCAGACTATATAGATGTACTATAGTATAGTATATATGTAATAAACATATCTGTACATACATACATATATGAATGTATGTTCATGTATGTACATGTTTAATTCTATATATTTATATTTAATATATATTTATGTTTATTATACATTTATATTGTATATTTGTATATATTTATATATACATATTTATGTTCATATATTTATATATGCATATGTTTATCTATTTGTATATATAAATGAATTCATATATTCATATACATGTATATGCTTATATATGTACATGTATACATATTTATGTATAATATATGTAAATATGTATGCTTTATCTATTTGTATATATAAATATATTCATATACATATGTGTGTATATATGAACATATATAAATTTATATATTCATATATTTATATATGAACATATATACTTTTACATACTATATACATATATTTATATACATATAAATATATGTATTATAGTAGTTATATATGTTTATTGCATATATATGTACAATACTATAGTGTCTGTGTGTATATACAAATTTCTAGGCTCTCTCTATATATAGTCTACAACTTCAATACAAATGAGAATCAATACTTCCTAGAAAAGCAAGTAACAGAGTGGCTACATTTAGTTATACAGTCTCAGTTATATTTTATAATACCAGTATTGCCCCTTGACTATTACTGAATTATTTACAGAATAACATGATCTTAAATCACTGGTTATCATACAAGTAGAACTGAAACCAAAGGCCAGGGTCACAGAATAGCAATACCACGTGGGAATATTAAGAGTCAAATAAATAAAACAACCAATAAGCTAGCTTCTGTAGAAAAAAATAAGCACCTGATGTGCACACACACAGGAGACACTGGTTTTATATTAGGCACAGTCCTGGTCCTAAGAAATGAAAATAGTAGAGCAGCATTTACAAATAGGAGTCCGTTAAGAAACCCTCATCTCTCATTACCTTGAGGAGCAAATCTAAATACCAAAATCTCCAGTGTCGGTCTGCTATAATTACTCTACATGTCCCCTGAGAATGTGATAAATCAAACCAGTGTCTTAATGAAATATGGACAAAACTCTGTATCTTTGGGGACTTGGTTTAATGAAAACAAAAAAAATCCGAAGTTATTTGATTAAAACAAAAACATCAAGTCTGTTCATCTGTCTCCTGCACCTCAGCTTCATTTACAAGTCCTGAAACCAAAAGGACAAACCTATTTTTCTTCTCATTCTGTGAAGAGAAACCTTGCCATTCCTGTCAAAGAACCACATCTTCCAACATAAAAAAAAAACAAAAGGTGGTATTGAGCTCTGGCTTAGCATTCTAAAAAGTTATTATGGGGGATCTTCCTCCATATTTCATCGACATGAGTAGATTTCATTTTGCTTTATTCATGTTTGTGATTTAGAATCATGGGGCAAAGATAAGCACAGACACACATATACATATTTGGAAGCCTGCAAACCGTGGATGTCCAGGTGAATCTATCAGTGAGACACAATGCCAAGACAGTGCAGCCAGGAGGCTATTTTATAATTAAAAAATTAATTTTCCAATACACAAAAAATGCATATATTTATGGTGTGGAACATGATGTTTTAATATATGTATATGTTATGGAAAGGCTAAATCAAGCTAAGTGACATGTCTGCCACCTCAACATGCTAATCCTTTTTTGGGTGTGTAGGGAGAAACTAGAATCCATACTGTTAGCAATTTTTAAGCATAAGATACATTGTTATTGACTATAGTCACCATGTTGCACAACAGGTCTCTTGAAATTATTCCTCCTGTCTAATAGAAATTTTGTATCCTTTCACATGTCCCTAATGCCACTCCATCCTCCAGCCTCAGGCTCTGGTAAGCACTGTTCTATTCTGTTTCTATGCATCTGATTTTTTCATAGATTGCCCATATGAGTGAGATCATGTGGTATTTGTCTTTCTGTGCCTGCCTTATTTGACTTAACGTAGCATTGCCCAGGTTCATTTATGTTGTCTTTTTTGTTTGTTTTGTTTTGTTTTTTGAGATGGAGTCTCACTGTGTCACCCCGGCTGGAGTGCGGTGGTGTGATCTCGGCTCACTGCAACTTCCGCCTCCTAGGTTCAAGCGATTCTCCTGTCTCAGCCTCCCGAATAGCTGGGACTACAGACGCACGCCACCAAGCCCAGCTAATTTTTGTATTTTAGTTGAGACAGGGTTTCACCATGTTGGTTGGGCTGGTCTCGAACTCCTTACCTCAAGGCCTGCCTCGGCCTCCCAGAGTACTGGGATTACAGGCATAAGCCACTGTGCCCGGCCCATTCATGTTGTCTTAAATGACAATATTTTTTGAAATTAAAAGAAAAAAAGCTTAATAGAATTCTATGATGTGTATATACCACGTGTTCTTTATCCATTCATCCATGAATGGACACTAAGGTTGATTCCACATCCTGGTTATTGTGAATACTGTTGCAATGAAGACGAGGGTGCAGATATTTTCATTTGTTTTTATGGAGGTGGTAGATAGCATTGTTTCTTTATTTTTAGAATATAATTAAATTGACTTTGTACCAAAATACATTTCTATTATGCTTGCTGTTCACTCTCGTAACCACAGAGTCTAATTAAATATCCAAAATGTAAGGTATTAAAATAATATTTCTAATCACATCTAGTAAGGATGCCTTCCAAATAGGTAAGAAAAATGTGCATGAATATACTTTGCATAACTATGGACATCCATGGATAAACTTTAATAATCAGAGTGCATGCCATAAATTAAATATTCCACGCTTTGTCAACATAGTCGGAGTGCTATTTTGTAAGTGTCTCGGGGCTATTAGTTTATAAATAACTAAAACATTCTTGTTCTGCATGATAGCAAGTAACAAAACGCAAACAGATCCACGTGTGCTCAGAGTTTAAATATTTAACTTGCAAGTTAGCAGGTGAATTTTACATGTATTCCACGCAGGAGGATAAAACAAAAGATTGCAAAGGTGCTTATACAAAAGCTTATAAAGGAACCATTTAGAACATCCTCTTCATGCCATACCATTCATAAAGCATAGGAAAAAGAACTGCATTCTAGAGAGATTTTTGTTCATTAACTATGGGATTGGGTGTTAGGAGCACCTGTAAAACTTATGCTGGAAAAATATTATTGAAAGTATATTTTGTTGCCATTAGGACCCATGGTTTGTTTTAATAAGCTAAGATTAGTTATACATTTTCTCTGACAGATGATATTATTCATATGTACTAGGCTGATAGGTTGATTCATGAAATCGCCATTTTTATAGGTCAAAAATGACAATGCCACGTGATCCAATAACATAATTAAAGCTCAAATCTATTCTAAGATTTTTTGAACAGGGTGAAGCTCCTTTCTCAGTAGTTGGGAACTGGTGCTTGGTGCAATAACATTTTAATCAGGGTTACAGGGCATTCTCTGATTCTGCTATGTCCTTCCTCTAAGAAAAGAGCAAAGCGTACACCAGAAAGAGAGACGACTTACTGACTTTTTACAAAAATTAAGCCAGATTATTAGAAACACACATGTCATAATTAAAGAACTTTTTATTTAACTGAAATACCAGGGCCATTAATCTAAAGCAGTTCACAGCTGAAGGTCATGTGAGCATTTCTGTGAGTAAAACATGAAATATGATGAAACTATGTGAACTATTTTTTAAAATATCCAAAAAACAAAGTGGATACAAACAATCGTATGAAAATTATGTTATACGGAGGAGACGGTGGTTAGGAGATCGCTCAGAGCTGCTCTTAGTGAGTTGAGACTAATTGATGTCTGTGATTATATTTCAAATTGTGATTATGAAGAAATGTTTTCTGAAACTCTGTTGTAAATAACTTACAAGTATCTGAAACAATACTACGTGTAAGAAATAAGGTTAGTTTACTAACTTGGAACATCTAAATTCATTTTTAAAATTTTTAATTGGCCTATAATAATAATATATAGTATTTATGGGGTACAATGATATCTGTATATGTTGTGAAATGATTAAAGAAAGCAACTTAGGCTGGGCACAGTGGCTTATGCCTGTAATCACAGCATTTTGGAAGGCTGAGGCAAGCAGATCACTTGAGGTAGAGTTCGAGACCAGCCTGGCCAACATGATGAAGACTTGTCTCTACTAAACACACACACACACACACACACACACACACACACACACACACACACACACACACAAATTAGCCACGTGTGGTAGTGTGCCCATGTCATCCCAGCTACTTGGGAGGTACAAGAGAATCACTTGAACCCAGGAAGCGGAGGTCGCAGTGAGCTGAGATCATGCCATTGCACTCCAACCTGGGTGACAAAGTGAAACTCTATCTCAAAAATAAATAAATAAATAAATAAATAAATAAATAAAGCAAATTAACATATCCAACTTCTCACAGACTTATTTTTGTGGTCAAAAGATTTAAAATGTACTCTCAGCAATTTTGAAATATGCAATACTTTTTAAAATTTCTTCTATAAAAAATGGGATATATGTGCAGAATGTGCAGGTTAGTTACATAGGTATACGTGTGCCATGGTGGTTTGCTGCACTTATTGACCGGTTTTCTAAGTTCCCTCTCCTCGCCCCTTATCCCCCAACAGGTCCTGATGTGTGGTGTTCCCCTCCCTGTGTCCATGTGTTCTCAATGTTCACCTCCCACTTATGAGTGAGAACATGCAGTGTTTGGTTTTCTGTTCCTGTGTTAGTTTGCTGAGGATGATGGTTTCCAGCTCCATGCATGTCCCTGCAAAGCACATGATCTCATTCCTTTTTATGGCTGCATACTATTCCATGGTGTATATGTATCACGTTTTCTGTATCCAGTCTATCATTGATGGGCATTTGGATTGGTTCCATGTCTTTGCCATTGCAAATAGTGCTGCAACAAACATACGTGTGCATGTGTCTTTATAGTAGAATGATTTATATTCCTTTGGGTATATACCCAGTAATGGGATTTCTGGGTCAAATGGTATTTAGGGTTCTGGGTGATTCCTTGAGGAATCACCATACTGTCTTCCACAATGGTTGAACTAATTAACATTCCCACCAACGATGTAAAAGCATTCCTATTTCTCCAGACTCACCAGCATCTATTGTTTCCTGACTTTTTAATAATAGCCATTCTAACTGGCATGAGATGTTATCTCATTGTGGTTTTGATTTGCATTTCTCAGATAGATCTGTAATGCAGAGCTTTTTTTCATATGTTTGTTGGCTGCATAAATATCTTCTTTTGAGAAGTATCTGTTCATATACTTTGCCCACTTTTTGATGGGGTTGTTTGGTTTTTTTCTTGGAAATTTGTTTAAGTTTCTTGTAAATTCTGGATATCAGACCTTTGTCAGATGGGTAGATCGCAAAAATTTTCTCCCATTCTGGAGGTTGCCTGTTCACTCTGTATGCAATAGATTTTTAAGACCTGTAGTCACCATATTGTGCAGTAAATCACTAAAACTTATTTCTTCTAGAAATATACTTAGAAAGCAAATATCAAAGTAAGAAAGCATATTAATTAAAGGGTGTGCTGAATTTAAAGGTGTTATAAAATATAAATTGACAATTGTCATGGCAATTATTGTTTAGATTGTTTAATGTCCAACATATATATATTTGGACTATGTATATAATATATTCGTATTATATATATAATGTATTCATATTATATATTATAATATATTCACTACATATAATGTATATGTGTATATATGTTATATATAATATAATGTATATATAATATTTATATATTAAATATTAAATACATATGTTAAAAACCTTGTACCTGGAGAAAAAATCTTAAACCAAGATGCTTTTTGTATAGTTTGAGCCCAAAATGTGTAGGTTGAGCCTATATATAAATATATATGTGTATATATGTGTGTATAATAATATATATACATTATATATAATATTATATATAATATATTAAATATATTAATATATTTAATTAATCACACATACATGTGAATATGTATATATAATATATGTATATATGTATAATACATGTATATGAAATATATACATTATATATAATATATTAATATATTATATTATATATAATGTATATATACACATTATATATAATATATGTAATAAATATATTAATATATTATATATGATATATAATGTATATATACATTATATATAATATATGTAATAAATATATTTATATAATATATAATTATACATACATTATATATGTAATAAATATATTAATATATTATATATGATATATAATGCATATATACATTATATAGTATATGTAATAAATATATTTATATAATATATAATTATATATACATTATATATAATATATGTAATAAATATATTAATATATTATATATAATATATAATTATATATACATTAAATATATAATATATTAAATATATTAATATATTATACATATGTATATATTTCATATACATGTATTATACATGTATACACATAGATACATATTCACATGTATGTGTGTATATATACACGTATGTGTGTATATGCACATATATACACGTATGTGTGTATATGCACATATATACACGTATGTGTGTATATGCACATATATACACGTATGTGTGTATATGCACATATATACACGTATGTGTGTATACACATTATGTACATTTTATATATAACATATACTGTGTGTTTGTGTGTATACACACACATACATATTTATATATAGGCTCAACCTACACATTTTGGGCACAAACTATACAAAACACATCTTGGTTTAAGATTTTTTCTCCAGGTACAAGGTTTTAAAATTCACCATTTGAGCCATATATATATATAATATATATATGCACACATATATATGCATTTTATGCAGGTATCACACCCTAAACCTGATGTATATAGATGTATACCAGCATTACTGTCTTTTACATAATTCAAGTACACCTAGAATCTCTATAGCTATTTCCATTATATATAATTACATATTATGTTGTATATGTTATCTTACCTGAAATAATTTAGAAACAGAAGATCAAATACCACGTGTTCTTACTCAAAAGTGGGAGTTAAAAAATGTGTACAATGGACATACAGAGTGGAATAATAGATGTTGGAGACTCAAAAGGGTGGAAGAGTGAGAGGAAGGTGAGAGATGAGAAATTACTTAATGGTTACAATGTACATTATTCGGGTGATGGCTATAGTAACAGCCCAGACTTCATCACTATGCAATCACTCCATGTCACATAACTGCACTTGTACCCCCTAAACGTGTAAAACTTAAGAAAAAGAAACCTTTTTAAAGTGAATACTAGCTGCACTTGCTTGAAATATTCAAGTATTTCAGTTTTAGTTCTCAAATTGTTAGCATGGCAACATCACAAACATATTTGATAAGATTGTTGGAAGAATTAAAAGTAAATTTAGAAGACAAAGGGTTTGGCTGGATGTGGTGGTTCACGCCTGTAATCCCAGCACTTTGGGAGGCCAAGGCGGGCGGATTGCCCGAGATCAGGAGTTCGAGACCAGTCTGGCCAACATGGCGAAACCCTGTCTCTACTAAAAATACAAAAAAATTAGCCGGACGTGGTGGCAGGTGCCTGTAATCCCAGCTACTTGGGAGGCTGAGGCAGGGGAATTGCTTGAACCAGATGGAGGTTGCAGTGAGCCGAGACCATGCCATTGCACTCCAGCCTGGGAGACAGCACGAGACTCCGTCTCAAAACAAACAAACAAAAAAAGACAAAGGATTTGGCATATATGAGTGTCTTATGAAATGCTACTTTATTACCCCATTTTTCTGCTTCAAGAAATTTGGCTGCATGTCTAAGGCCATTTACTACATGTGGTTGGCCATAGCAGGCAAACTCTCAAGAGAACATGAGTGGCTGGCTAGGGTCCCAGTGCCACTTTTAGAAAACAAGCTCACATATCTTCTTGCATACACTACTGACATCGCTCAGAGCTCGTCTGCACTTGAAAAGCAACACATTTTAAGTTAACACTAGTATGTGATTCAATCACAAAAAAGTAACATTTAGTGATAGGGCAAATGGCATCATCTCTAAGGACTTTCTCCAAGAAAGAGAACATGCATGTGCTTTTTCCAGTTACTGGACCACCATGCAAGTCATGCGTGAACTGGCCTAACTGGTTTGTTCCACCAAGGCAGCAGAGATGATCCAGGCCTCAGATGATCAAAGTCCTCAGAGAGTCCCTATGGTGTCTGGTATTTATTCCTTCCAAGTGTCCTTGTTGGGAACACCTTGAAACATCTAAAATAAACCTAACTGATAGAAATCTAAAACATGATTGAAACCCAAATGAAGAAGACTCATCTATGGCTACAGTAACATGCAGGCCATAAGGAGAAAGAAAATAAATAAACCCATGATTCTAAATGTATAGGGTTTAGAATGTTGCAGAACGATCAAGACATCCTCATCTCTATTCCTATTTGAAACTGCTAAAGGCAACAATTCCTGCTACTATTAGGTTGGTGCAAAAGAAATTGTGCTTTTTGCCATTACTTTTAATGGAACAAACCACAATAACTTTTGCGCGAACTTAATACTATTAGCCTATTGGCTTACTATGTGCATTTTATCCTATATTTTTGAGCTCTGAGCTTTAAAATAGATGTTATGGTAGCTCCAGCCTATACTCATAAAGAAGAAAATTTGCCACCGATAATGCCCTCAAATTTCTTCAAATATTGTCATTCAATTTTAATTTCAATGCAGTTGCATATGAAGCCATACGTGTGGCCTGCAGTGAAATGGATATGTCAGGTTTTGTGATTAAATCCACTGGACCAATGCCTCCTTAGGGTATGGACGTCACTTGACACATTCATCTGATGGATTCTAAAGTAATAACTTCCCCAAATATTAATGTATGGAATGAGGAAAGATTCATTAGTAGTTTTCTCACTGACTGATCACATCAGTGAGTGATATATTACAACATGACTTGCAGATACCCACAACATGACTTATTATGGTCTTTTTATGAGTGACTATTATGGTATGGATTGATGCTCTCTCCATCATTATTCTGGTGTTCAGGAGTTTGGCATTTTGCCGTGAAGTTTTTTCCTTTTGGGTTCAATCTGTACAAAAAGCATCTTGGTTTAAGATTTTTCTCTAGGTCCGAAGTATCTATTATTTATTTACTTATTTTTGAGACAGGGTTTTGCTCTGTCACCCAGACTGGAGTGCAGTGGTGCGATCTCAGCTCCCTGCCGCTTCTACCTGTGGGGCTTAAACAATCGTCCCATTTCAGCCCCCTGTGTAGCTGGGGCCTCAGGGCCATGCCACCACTCCAGGCTAATTTTTGTATTTTTTGTTGAGACAGAGTTTTGCCGTGTTGCCCAGAGAGATCATGTAGTATTTGTCCCAAACTTTTGGGCCATATTAAAAATGCAACTGACCCGGCACAGTGGCTCACGCCTGTAATCCCAGCACTTTGGGAGGCTGAGGTGGGTGGATCACCTGAGGTCAGGAGTTCGAGACCAGCCTGGGCAACATGTTGAAACCCCATCTCTACTAAAAATACAAAAATTAGCCGGGTGTGGTGATGGGCACCTGTAATCCCGGCTACTCAGGAGGCTGAGGCAGGAGAATCGCTAGTACCCGGGAGGTGGAGGTTAGAGCGAGCCGAGATCGTGCCACTGCACTCCAGCCTGGGCGAAGGAGCGAGACTGTGTCTCAAAAAAAAAAAAATGCATCTGAACAGAAGAATGATGTAACTAATGTGTGTGCCAATGTTCTTACTGATCAATGGATACAAAGTTCTAATTAGACAGGAGAAATAATTTCTTGTGTTCCGTTGCACAGGAGGGTGATTAGAGTTAACAGTGAGTTTATTTAAGTCATCTATTTGCAGTACAGCATAAATCTGAATTCTTGTGTGTATGTATGTGTGTCTCCACCTTGAATTATCTTGAAATTAATTAATATTAAAAACAATTTCAAATGTACTCCATAGTTCATAAAGCATGAAAGAAATCTAATTTCAGTTACATAAAAGTTTAACATCTCCCAAATACAAAGTTTTTAAAAAAATTTAATTGACAGATAAAAATTGCATATATTGAAGGTGTACAACAGGGGTGTCCAATCTTTTGGCTTCCCTGGGCCACACTGGAAGAAGAGAAATTGTCTTGGGCCACACATAAAATACACTAACACTAACGATAGCTGATGAGCTAAACAAAAAAATTAAAATTGCAGAAAACAGTCTCACAATGTTTTAAGAAAGTTTACAAATTTCATTTGGGCTGTGTTCAAAGCCGTCCTGGGCCGCATGCAGCCTGCAGGCTGTGGGTTGGACAAGCTTGGTGTACAACATGAGGATTTTATATACAAACACATTGTGTAATGATTACTACAATCAAATTAATTAACGCATCTATTATCACCCATAGTTATTGTGAGTGTATGTGTGTGTGTCTTTGTGTGTATTTGTGACGAGGACACTTAACATATGCTCTGTTATCAAGTCTCAAGTAAAGAATACAGTATTATTAACTATGGTTGCGATGTTATACATTAGATCTTCAGAACGTATTCATCCTGCCTAACTGAAACTTTGTACCCTTTGATCAACATCTCACATTCCCCCCAGTCCCCAGCCCCGATACCTACTACTCTACTCTCTGTTTCTGTTAATTCGACTTTTTTAGATTCCACGTATATGTGAGATCATGCAGCATTTGTCTTTCTGTACCTGGCTTATTTCATTTAACATAATGTCCTGCAGGTTCATCACAAATTACAGAATTTCCTGCTTTGTAATGGCTGAATAATATTCCATTGTCATACAATCTGCATTAAGGTTATTTCAGTTTTCACATTGTTGGCACTATGGGGCTGTCTTCATTGTGCTTACATATTCACAGTATTTAGATGTGTACTTCATTTTTCTCACCATTAGGAGCTGTAATTTCAGTTTTAAATTCATCTAAATAGTCACCCGTTTTTCATTCATTAGTTAAATATCCAGTGAGTGATTATTATGCTGTATAAATATCTCTCAGTGATATTACTCTGTATGACACAATAATGATGGATACATCTCATTGTACATTTGTCCAAATCCATTGAATATACAAAACCAAGCGTAAACTCTAATGTAAACTATGGACTTTGGGTGATAATGATGTGTCAATATAGGTTCACTTTTCTGCTCAATTTTGCTGTGAACCTAAAACTGCTCTAAAAATAAAGTTGCCCCGGTGTGGTGGCTCCCACCTGTGGTCCCAGCACTTTAGGAGGCTGAGATGGGAGGGTTGCTTGAGCCCAGGAGCTTGAGATCAGCCTGGGCAGCATAGCAAAATCCCGTCTCTACAAAAAATACAAAACTATTAGCCAGGCATGGTGGTGTACACCTGTGGTCCCAGCTACTCGAGAGGCTGAGACGGGAGTATCGCTCAAGCGATCCCAGGATCCCAGGAGATGGAGGCTGCAGTGAGCCAAGATTGTGCCACTGCACTCCAGCATGGGTGACAGAGTGAGACCGTGTCTCAATAAAATAAAATCAATCAATTAATTACAAATAAAATAAATTACAAATAAAAATAAAATCTATTTAAAATATTCACTAATATACACAGCTGTTGTGTTGTGCAGAAGAGGGTAAATATAGAAGCCACCATCTCTTTTCAAATTGCAAAGGATGTAGAAAAATATTAAATGAAAGCCAGCCCCTGGGATTAAGTAAGCTGTTATTGGCATTCTGAAGTATTGATGGACTAGTAGTATTAACAAAAAACAGCGGCAGGATATCAGGACAGATGAGGCTCTTGCTTTATGGCTTGCAGGTATTATTGAGTTCAAAAGGCCATAGAGTAGAGATGGAGCAACCCATGTTAAGGACAAGTTAAGGTTTCCATGCAAGAGAGGGTAGGGCGTAAGGGTGTCATAACTACACATTTGGTTCATATGCCTTGCTGTTCTATAGGGTGCAGTTTCCTAGGCAACATTGTAATTATGGCCCAAATGACATGGAATGTTCCCTTCTAGCCCAGCCATTTATGAACCCATCCTCTATGAGGTACAGACACGCAAAAATTGCAAGAACACACAACATGTACTTAAAGATAACTCCGATCTTAAGTGACCTCCCATAAATGACATTGCTCAGAATACCAGTTCACATGTACCAATCCATTTCAGCAGCAGGAATTGTACTCTATTGTGTTGAGATTTCTTGCAGCTCTAGGATTGGTCTGGGTTGATATGTACCAATCGTATGGTCCATATATGGCAGTAGGATATGGCACCATGAGCAAGTAATTAGAGCTGAAATAATGGTCAGTGGCCAATGGCTCAGACAACTGCTCTCCGCTAACAAGTGACTGCTCTTACTACAGCCTCCAGGGTCAGTGTGCTGTGAGCTCTCCTAATAGAACACAGAGTCCCCTGTAGCTCTTGAATGCTCAATCAGAAATGCATTTTATATTCTGTTTCGATTGCTTGAAATACCTTTGTGACTAAGCACTTACATAGCTCACTTGTTGGAAGAAGCCTCAGCAACAAGACTGACAACCACAAGAGTTTTCTTCCACCTGTCCAAGTATGACATTGTGCTATCGCTCATAGGTTGTGAATTCGTGTCCTTGTTCGTGGTTCCCTGTAAGAGGCCTTTACGATGTTACATTTTTATTTATTGCTTTAGTTTGTCATTAGGGGAAATTTCAAAACAAACATATAAAAAAGCATGGGTCTGGCACGGTGGCTCAAGCCTATAATCCCAGTGCTTTGGGAAGCCAAGGCGGGTGGATCACTTGAGCCCAGGTTCAAGACCAGCCTGAGCAACATAGGGAGACTTCATCCTCTACAAAAATACCTGAAAAAGTTAGCTGGGCATGGCTGTGTGTGCCTGCATTCCATCTACTAGGGAGGCTGAGTTGGGAGGATGGATTGAGCCCATGAGGTCAAGGCTGCAGTAAGCCATGGTCATGCTGCTGCACTGCAGCCTGGGTGACAGAAAAAGACCTTGCCTCAAATAAAATAAAATAAAATAAAATAAAATATTTCAATGAAATAAACTGATGAAGCAGATATATAGCAAAATGTTAATAACTGTTAATTCCAGATGATGAATATGTGGGTGTCCATTACACTATTCTACTATATCTCTGTATGTACAAACATTTTGATAATATAACTTAGAAATTAACAACAAAAAGCAAATATTTCATAGTCATCATAAAACACCAATAAAATAGAATTTGCAGCAACAGGAACCTTCATCTATGTTTGACAGAAGTGTGAATTTGTAGAGTGTCTTTTGAAAATAGATGGTATTGCTCAGTAACACTGAACATGTGTATGATCCAATACAGGTAGAAATTCCTGCCATATGCAAACAAAAATAGATGTAAAAGGTGTACATATATGACATCTAGCCTCTTAAAATCTTCCAATAACATAAACACCCACCCGCAGTAGATGAATAAATATATTGCAGAATATTTATATGAAGAAATGCTGTGCAAGAGTGAAAAGAAATGAATGACAGCTCTGTGAATCATCAGATGACTATCAAAAATGTAATATTTTGTGAACAACAGCAAGATTTGTCATCCACACCTGATGGTAGTGTTAGTGGGTTCTTGATCAAGAGAACCTCTTAAACAGTACTGAAGTATCTCTAAGATTAAACCAATCAAAGTGTGGTAATTAATTGAGGGGCTATGACTGTTCATTGTGTTGACTCTAGACAGGATTCTGTTGATCAGACCTGGAGTTTTCTTGTTGCTGTTTTCAAGTAGATCAAGTAAAGTCCTCTTGGGTTTTCCATTTTATTCCACCATGGAGCCCTCTTGATGCATCATACAACGTCAGGGCTGTATGTAGGCTGGCCATTATAACAGCCAGTATAGTCATACTGCATATTATAATATTCATGGTCATGTTGCCTCTTGTGGTTAAGCACTTTCCACTGGCATTGGCCACTCAGGGGTTCCTTTATCCCAGCTTCATTTGAGGAGTTCATTGGAATAGAAGCATCTCTCACCTTCTTCTCTAAGTGTCCATCAACAGATAAATGCATAAAGAAAATATTACACACACACACACACACAAGAATACACTATTCACTCATTAAAAAGAAGGAAAGGCTATCATTTGCAAAGCAAAGATGAACCTGGAAGATGTTGTGCAAAGTGAAATAAGCCAGACACAGAAAAACAAATACTGCATATTTTCACCTACGCATGGAGCGATCACTTTTAATACAAATTCTCGAGTGCACCCAAATGAATATATTTGGCTTGATTCCTAATTCTGCTTATTTATTTCTGTGTCTAACACCCTTAGCAGCCATCTTCATATAGATTACTCACATTTCTAACAATATAACTTGGCAAAATCTTATTTCGTTAGCATGCACATTGTTTCTTCCTGGATGAGACTTTCTACTTGTCCTCCTGGGACAAGATGGAATCTGATTTTAATGATATGTCTGGAGAAAGGGAAGGCCTTTACTGGTGGTATGATAATAAGGGACCTTCCTTTGCAAGAAAAACACCTCAAGGGATATCAGGCAAAATATGTACGCAAGCAAAAATTAGCTCCTCACATGGAAAGAGAGGGCATTTTGGGGGTCAATTGAGGATTGGCTGCATTTGGGAGTTCAGCGAACTTAGAGTCCCATGAGCCCAACTAAATGTCCTAATCCAATTCTCTGAGTTCCATGGCTCATGACTGCACCTCTTGTCTCATACGCTGCACTGCCCTGCTAGATCTGAACAAACAAAAGTGAATGCTTGGCACCATCCCCTGTAATGCCCACAAAGCTAAGAACTGTCCTATGGAATGATGAGACATGGGAAAATAAAGCTCCACTGTGTATTTGAGTGTTCCAGTGAGAAAGAGCAGAGGCAGTCTATCTTCCACCTTCAGAATTTTAGGTGCTTGCATCCAGTCGGCAAAGACTAAATCACATAAAGCACCCGGAATTTTACTCATAATTATATTCTTTGTGAACCAAGTAATATGATGAAAAATGCTCACAGCTGCATGGCTTAAAGGAGCTGCAAATGAAATCAGTTACCATATCTGCCAACAATGGAATGAATCAATACACTGTGGTATATTCATAGAATAAAATACTGGACACCAGAGACAGTAAATCCACTACAAGGTATTTACAACACCTGGCTGGATCTCAAAATGTGATAGTCAGTGAAAGAAGCCAGAGACAAAACAGCACATAAGCTATAAGCTTATTTATGAGAAATTCCAAAATTTTCACTCTTATGCATACAAGTTTAGAAAAAAAACACGAGGAAGCAATTGCAGTAAAATATGAGCTAAGGCTGTCTCCAAGGGAAAAGGCAGAGAACCCCTGTGGGGTACTTCAAGGTCCTGATGATTTTCTATTTCTTGATAGGGTGGTTGGTCTGTAGGTCTTGCCTTATTTGGAAAGCTGGTTGATTTTTCTAAGACCTTTTTCAGAATGCATGTTTTATGTCATCAAAAAAGTTTACAAAGAAAGGAAAAAAGGTCTAAATTGCATGCATAATCTTTATCTGTAGAGGAAATGAAGAATGCACTTTTTTTTTTTATTTTTCTAGGTTCAGCAATGTGGAGGGATACATTGAAAGGGTTTGAAATAGATATTGAGTGAGAGTCTGTCATCCCCTGCACCTCCACGCCACCACTGGGAAACTGGGTTCAACATCTCCCATTTGAAAACATCCATCACTCCCCACCTCTTGAAGTTGAGTGGGTTGGGCAAAGTGGACAATTTTATCAATGGCTCGGGGTTAACACTGCATGGCAACTCTTCACATTTTTCTTATCATCTCCCTTAGTTTGTGAACATTAGCAATATTAATTGGGTATGTTTATCTCTGTCATCTATCCCTCTGTCTTTTCATCCACCCATCCATCTATTCATCCATCCTTCCATCTATCAATCTACATAAATAGAAGATAAATAGAAAACAACAGCTATATAATACGTATATACATATATACAGGTGATAAACAGATACAGATTGATAATGAATATATAAATGAAAGATAGCTAGAACATAGATACGAGTTAGTATATCTAATATGTATTACATATAATATTAATTTATACTTATACTTCTACCCATATAGTTGAACTCCGATGTAGAGTAACCAACGAGTAGATGTCAGCAATTTGTATTAACTTACAATTACACTTGGTATACTTAAGTCATATACCAAATTTAAAAAATTCTTAAGTTCTCTTTACTAGAGTATTCAGATAAAAAGAGCTGACAACCCTCAATATCAATACGTATATATCTATCATTTATTTGCCTAATTTTTGATCCATTTATCCATCCATCCATCCATCCATCCTTCCATCTAGATAAATAGACAGAAGATGGATGATAGATGGTAGATAGATGCATAGATATAGATAGATAGATTAGACAGATGATAACAGATATAGATAGATAGACAATATATTGGTAAATGAGATGTATATATATCTCATTTACATATATATATATATATATGCCACAAATAAAATATTCTTTTACTTTGAAACTCCTAGCCTTCAGTTGAATTGATGACAGTTCTCAGTTTATGGCTGGTTATCATCACCTTTAATCAATGGAAGTCCCATCTTTCATGTTTTATTGCCTTTTATTTCCATAATCCATTCTTTTTCTACTCCATCTACTCTCTCAGTAACTTCCTTTTCATTGAATTTCATGCATGTATTTTTTTGCATATTTTTCTTTTTTTATTATACTTTAAGTTCTAGGGTACATGTGCACAACGTGCAGGTTTGATACATAGGTATACATGTGCCATGTTGGTTTGCTGCACTCATTAACTTGTCATTTACATTAGATATTTCTCCTAATGCTATCCCTCCCCCAGCCCCCGACCCCCCAACAGACCCCGGTGTGTGATGTTCCCTGTCCTGTGTCCAAGTGATATCATTGTTCAGTTCCCACCTATGAGTGAGAACATGTGGTGTTTGGTTTTCTGTCCTTGTGATAGTTTGCTGAGAATGATGGTTTCCAGCTTCATCCATGTCCCTGCAAAGGACACGAACTCATCTTTTTTTATGGCTGCATAGTGTATATGTGCCACATTTTCTTAATCCAGTCTATCACTGATGGACATTTGGATTGGTTCCAAGTCTTTGCTATTGTGGACAGTGCCACAATACACATATGTGTGCATGTGTCTTTATAGTAGCATGATTTATAATCCTTTGGGTATATGCCCAGTAATGGGATGGCTGGGTCAAATGGTAATCCTAGTTCTAGATACTTGAGGGATCACCACACTGTCTTCCACAATGGTTGAACTAATTTACACTCCCACCAACAGTGTAAAAGTGTTGCTGTTTCTCCACATCCTCTCCAGCATGTTGTTTCCTGACTTTTTAATGATTGTCATTCTAACTGGCATGAGGTAGTATCTCATTGTGGTTTTGATTTGCATTTCTCTGATGACCAGTGATGATGAGCATTTTTTCATGTATCTGTTGGCTGCATAGATGTCTTCTTTTGAGAAGTGTCTGTTCATATCCTTTGCTCACATTTTGATGGGGTTGTTTGCGTTTTTCTGGTAAATTTGTTTGAGTTTTTCGTAGATTCTGGATATTAGCCCTTTGTCAGATGGGTAGATTGCAAACATTTTCTCCCATTTTGTAGGTTGCTTGTTCACTCTGATGGTAGTTTCTGTTGCTGTGCAAAAGCTCTTTAGTTTAGTTAAATCCCATTTGTCAATTTTGGTTTTTGTTGCCATTGCTTTTAGTGTTTTAGTCATGAAGTCTTTGCCCATGCCTATGTCCTGAATAGTACTGCCTAGGTTTTCTTCTAGGATTTTTATGGTTATAGGTGTAACATTTAAGTCTTTAATCCATCTTGAATTAATTTTTGTATAAGGTATAAGGAAGGGATCCAATTTCAGCTTTCTACATATGGCTAGCCAGTTTTCCCAGCACCATTTATTAAACAGGGAATCCTTTCCCCATTTCTTGTTTTTGTCAGGTTTTTCAAAGATCAGATGGTTGTAGACGTGTGGTGCTATTTCTGAGACCTCTGTTCTGTTCCATTGGTCTATATATCTGCTTTGGTACCAGTACCATGCTGTTTTGGTTACTGTAGACTTGTAGTATAGTTTGAAGTCAGGTAGCGTGATGCCTCTAGCTTTGTTCCTTTTGCTTAGGATTTTCTTGGCAATGTGGGCTCTTTTTTGGTTCCATATGCAAGCATGTATTTTCCATTACTCCTTGCAAGCGCGTACTGCTTTACCCACTGCAAGAAATCATTTCTCTCTTACCTTCAACTAACATCAATCATCCACTAGTTCTCAAATGTTCCCTCCTCACCTTAGTGGACTTTTTATATCTACTCTTCCAATACTTTTGTTAGCCTTTTTTCATTTTCAAGAAACCCCACTTTTTATTTCCTTTAGAGCAGTGAGATATAAATATCATGTTTCCATTCCCTCATTTAAAAAGGTTTTATGCACTAAGATTCCTAGGCTCAGAAATTTTCAATCTCTCCTTGAAAAAAAAATAATAATTCAAGAAATCCATTATCTTTCTAATTTTTATGTTTCCAAAATGAGCAACTAATTACAGGGAATTATATTGGGTGTCAAACAGAGGGTGATAATCCTGGGATGCACTAATTGTGAGAAAGGGAATTTACTTGAACTTAAAAAAGTTTTGCCAAGCACGGAAGAGTCATCTGAGGTGTAGTCTATTAGATTTGCAAGCAAGGTACTTGTGCTATAATTCCTTAACCTGAAATAGCTGCATGATTCTCCTATGGCAAATTGACTTTGCTGTTCTGTACAAACCACAAAAGCAGATGAACTGCTAATGCCTGTAAGACCCTATAGGTTGCAAAAAGGCACAATGCAGGAACAACCTCACATATGTGGCATATCCATGGAATAAGGAGAAGAACTGAGTTTGTCTCATCAGCTTGTTGAGATGGGCTATCTGAGTCAGGGCATCAGCTGACCTGCAAAAATAAAGAAACTCAATATTTCCTATGCAATTTAGATGAGACAGAGAAATCAGAGCAGCTGGTATTTGTTAACATTTTGTTATACTTTTCATATACTTACAGATGCTGTTTCTCTCTATTGCTTGACTTTATGCTTTGTGAAGACAACAAAGTCATCTAGATATCATTGTAGTCTTGGTAGCACAGGCTCTATCTAAAGGTGTTTACTAGATGAGTATGTGTTGATTGGATGGGTTTGTAGTAGGCATCAGTTTTTGAAAACCACTGTGTGCCCTAATATTTAAACAGTATGGTCATATTCTGAGTTATAATGCAGTAAATATTCTAAAACTTTGTGTGAGCTCACATTTCTCATAGCTATTAATTCACTGTGACTGTAAGGTAACAATATGAGTTTCACGGCTGGCATAATCACTGAGTTTGCAGTTGGTGCTTGACAAATCCAATAGGGTCCTTCTGTGGTAGCCACCTGGGCTCCTCCCCAGAAACCATGATCATCATCTTAAAGGTACTGGAGTTGTCAGTCATGGCTGTTGTCTACTCATGGTCACTAGCATTGCACTGTAGCTGGGCAAACGCCAGAATGTACCTTGTCCATATCTGGCTCCAGGACATAATCTGTGGTTAAGTCTCATAATCAAAACTATATATTAATATATCGATGCTGCCAGATTCTTTAGGCTGGAGGTAACCATTTAATATATTAATTTGTTAGGGCTGCTATGTGAAGGTGTCGTAGACTGGGCTGCTTAAACAATCGAATTTATTTTCTCATAGTCCTACGGGCTGGAAGTCTGAGATCAAGGTGTGGGCAGGGCTGGTTCCTCCTCTCTCCTTGGCTTGTAGATGCCGTCTTTCCTCTGTGCCCTCACAGGGTCGTCCCTCTGTGCATGTCTGTGTCCTCAGTCCATTTCAGGCTGCTATAATAGAATACCATAGACTAGGTGGCTTAGAAACAACAGACATTTTTTGTCCCACAGTTCTGGAGTCTGGAAGTTCAAGATCTAGGCGTGGGCAGGGCTGGTTCCTCCTGAGGCCTCTCTCCTTGGCTTGTAGGCACCACCTTCTCCCTGTGTCTTCACATGGTGGTCCCTCTGTGCGTGTCTGTGTCCTCATCTCTTCTTATAAGGACCCCCATCCTATTGGCTTAGGGTCCACAGTAACAACCTCATTTTATGTTAATCACCTGTCTAGCGGCCCCATCTCCAAACACAGTCACACTCTGAGGTCCTGGGGATTAATGTCTCAACATGTGAATTTTGGAGAGGATAAAGCTCAGCCTAAAACAGCAACTATCATCTAACTCTAGATGGATTAAACATACAGGGTGCTAATTTTCTCAGCTAACCAGAAGCCTGAAAATGGTATGCCATGTTAAATAAAAGAAATATTAATTATGCCTGTTAAAGCATGGTAAAATAGACATTATTCTGGGCTATTGGGATAGATACAGGGACTATGGCAATGGGGTCTTGCAGTGGGGGAGAGGAATTGGGCTCAACTCTCCATATAGCATGGACAAGTGGGGATTTATAGCCAGGGAGCAGGGCGGAGGTCAGTGGATGGAAAATGACTAAGAGGAGACACCAAGGATGAGAGGGATTCTGACTAAGCTGACCTAACAGGATTTTAGCTGAAGACAGGCCAGTGAAATCAGACATCACCTGGGGGAGGGAGGGGGAGGAGAAGCCTGAACAGATATGGAGAGTGAAGCGTTCTTGCTAAACTGGCTTAGCAGGGTTCTTGCTAAAACTGGATTTTACAAGGAAGTGCACAGAAGGACCTAAGATAAGGTTTAGGAGCATGACCACAGTTTGGTCAAGCAAAGAAATGCTGTCGGTTCTGGCAGGGGATAAGAGGCTCCATGAGAATGTTTTTCTGCTTCCTGTCTACACATCAGGCAGAGAGATGGAGGACAGATGGCCACACCACTCCCTTCACCAGTGGATACGCCATGTACATTACTGACTGTACAGGTCACATGGCCCAAGAGAAGTTGGGTAAGCAGGAAGAGAAATGTCATGATGGCATTGGATCAATATTGATTAATCACTTGATTTATTTCACATTGCTGTCACACTTTTAGGATTTCTGATAGCTAGAAAAAAATGGGCATATAGATGTTGCATAGCCAACTAACCAAATATACCTCACTAAGAAAAGAAAAATTAAGTCATTCTTGGCTGATAATAGAAATGTACAAAACTATGTGGTTTTCTAGTATCAGCACTCCATCAATAATCATTGACCAAATTATTCATCATTTTAACATATTTTCAAATGAGAGATATGTCAACTGTTTATCACTAAACTTCATTAAATCACTGTAGTTTAGAATATGTTGCTTCTATACGTAAGTATGTCAGGAACAAAAACTTGCAGTTATGCATTGTGTAATATTTTTAATGAATTTTAAAATATTTTTCTGTGATTCTGACTTCTGTTTTTGTTTTATATTGCCATCGATAATTCTTCTGATTTAATGCAATTTTAGTGGCATAGTCTCCCTGTTGGAAACAAAAATCTTTATAGTCCTTATATGTCATTGTGTAATGTCAAAATAGTCATATTTCTCTTAATTTAAATATGAGAAAAGCATATTTTATATATGTGCATAAGGCTTATATCTCCATTTTCCTGCAAGAAAATTGTATTATTCTTCTTTTTAAATGATTAGTTAAACCATAAACCTTGCGATATATTTTCTCCATGCATATCACACAGAGGGATTGAAAATAATAAATATATCAATTTAATTTATAGTATATAATTCAATATAATTTAGGCTTCCAGGGAAAAAATGTTATTTGACTGACTACAGTATTAGTAGTGCAAATATTTATGGTCACATTTCATTCTGGGCTTCAGTGCTGGATGGGGAGGGGATACGTACTCTGAGATGCAACCATTCCATTTGAAGCTATGGACAAATTTGCTTTGAGGTGCAATGATTCTATCTGACTTATTGAGCTTAAGTAACAAAAAAACCCATCCCCCTTTGAAATTCTATCTCTGAAATTACTTAGAAGGACTGTCTCTGCTTTAAGGTCATACCCACCTCTATGTTCTTTTTCTCATTGTATCAGGCAATTTAACTCTAACTGTATATGTCTGGAATTTTGACGTTTGGCGTAAAATAGAGACCTACATTTGTTTTTTCCAAAGTTTGCATTTATTTAAAAAACATGCAAGACTAATGTTTCTAACACTCATTAAATGCATCATCTTCCTCATGCACTAAAAACTCTTATTTACTGGTGGCCATTTCTGGGTTGTCTGCTGATTTCAGTGTCTTTCATTTATTTTGTCATTTAAATGAATCAAGTATTGTGGCATTAGATAAGCAGTTTCCAACTGGTGGATGTTTTGTCTACTAGGGAACATTTGATAATTGAACATTTGTCTGTAGACATTTTTGTTTGTCATGGCCCAGTGCGGAAGAGGGAATAGAGTCAGGGATGTTCCCTAGTGGGCAGAGGCCAGGGGTGCTGCTAAACATCTTACAATGCATAGGACAGCCCCCACCACAAAGAATTACCCAGTCCCTAATGTCAGTAGTATCCAGGAGGAGAAATCCTCTCTCAGAAAATTCCCTTTTTTGAAATCAACTTTATTGAGGCATCATTTATATATAATGGAATAAATGTATTTTGAGAATACAGTTCCATGAGCTTTGAAAATGTGTATACTGGCCAAGCACAATGGCTCACACCTAAAAACCCAGCACTTTGGGAGGCCAAGGGAGGAGGATCACTTGAGCCCAGGAGTTCAAGACCAACCTGGGCAATATGGCAAGACTTCACCTGTATAAAAAATGTAAAAATTATCCACACATAGTGGTGTGCACCTGTGGTCCCAGCTACTCAGGGGGCTAAGCTAGAAGGATTGTTTGAGTCCAGGAGTTGGAAACTACAGTGAGCCATGATCTCACCCTTGCACTCCAGCCTGGGTGACAAAGGGAGACTCTGTTTCAAAAATAAATAAATAAATAAATAAATAAAGCAATTTTCTAATCTAGAACCCACAGGCTGAGAAACGGCTTGATTCCTAGAAGGAGTAACTCTACAATAATAGCTCAGACAGTATGGGCTGCAAATGTCTCACTGCCCCATTTTTTTCCAAAGGGAATTCTGGACTTCTGGATTTCTGAATTTCAAGACCAGGCTGGGCAACAGAGCAAAATCTCATCATCTCTACTAAAATATATTTTTTTAATTAGCCAGTCATGGCAGAATGCATCTGTAAAAAAGCAGACCTTGTCTTGAAAAAAAAGAAAAGAAAATACGCATGCCACAATACACATAAATGTATCAATGTGGGTTGGTCATGGATATGCGTTGCTCAAGTATTCAGGGAGGAAAAGCTGAAAGCGGTGACTGGCTCTGCCATTCTGCAGTCACCACTGCTGTGCTGATATATATATATAGGGCTATGAGATACTTCAGCTGGTAATTTTTCATGAGTGCTTAAGACACCAGGTTATTTAAGACTGTATGTCTGCTACTTGAACCCCAAAAGCCAGGCAGTGAGCCAAGGCTGTGGTGCCCAGCCTAGGAGCAAGTGTCCCTGAGAACTCAAACATCCCAGAGCACATCTAGATATATACCAAGAAAAACAGTCTCATCACATGCAGTAGGTAAAGAGTCAGAATATTACCTTAAAAGCAGCTTTGAGACAGGCAGCAGGGCAGATCTCTGGAGCTGTCCTGCTGCTGCCCAGGAGTACTTTATATTTAAGTCCTAATAAATGCATCTACTCAGCAAGCTGGACTTGTCTGAGGCATTCTTTGGTCTCTGGGATCCTTCCAAGTTTGGAGGGAACATTCTTTGATATAGTCCTGGGTTTGTCCTGTAAAAAACATGCAGAGAACATACCCTTCACTAAGGCAGTCGGGAATGTGCTGTTGAGAGAACTTCCCTCAGAAGGTCTGAGTCAGCCTCCTGTGCAGGCCAGGGCTGTTGATGGCAGAGGTGGTCACAGAGCTGTGCTTATTCACATCCATGGGATGATCCTGTGGATTGGAAGAATTAATATTGTTAAGCTGCCCATACTTCCTAAAGAGATAGACAGATTCAATACAATCCCTATCAAAATTCCAATGGTATTTTTCACTGAAATAGGAAAACAAGTTCTAAAATTTGTATGGAATCACAAAAGGTCCCGAATAGCCATAGCAATCTTAAGCAAGAAAAAGAAAGCTGGAAGCATCACACTTTATGATTTCAAATTATAACTACAAAGCTACAGTAAAATCAAAACAGTATGATGCTGGTGTAACAACAGACACACAGACGGAGGGAATAGAATAAAGAACACAGAAATAAAGGCAAACATAGACAATCAACTCATTCTTGACAAGGCCACCAAGAACACACAATGGAGAAAAAAAAGAATAGCCTCTTTGGTAAATGGTGTTTGGATATCTGGCTGTCAACATGCAAAAGAGTGAAATTGGACCCTTATCTTCCACCATACACAGAAGTTAATTCAACATGGATTAAAAACCCAAACTTACAACCTGAAATCCTTTAACTAAACTTCTAGAACAAAACAGAGGAAAAGTGTTTTGCTGGCCTTGACAATGACTTTTGCAAATCACACCGAAAGCTCAGGTAACAAAAGAAGAAATTGAGAAGTGAGACTACATCCAACAAAAAACTCTGCAGAACTAAAAAAAAATAAAATAAAATAAAAAAGAAAAAGAAAAAGTCACTCTACAGAACGGGAGAAAAATGTATAAACCATATATCTGACAAGGGGTTAATATTCAAAGTATATAAGGAACTCACACAACTCAATAACAAAAGACAATTAACCCAATTAAAATACAGACAAAGGTCTTGAATAGGCATTTCTCCATAGAAAACTTAAAGATAGCTAACAGGTATATGAAAAGGTGCTCAACATCACTAATCAAACAATTACAAATCAAAACTTTAATGAGATACCACCTCACTAATGTTAGGATGGCATTATCAGGAAGACAAGAGATAACAAATGTTACAGAGGATGCAGAAGAAAGGGAATCCTAGTAAACTGTTGCTGAGAATGTAAATTACTACAACCATGATGGAAAACAGCATGAAGAGAGTTCTTCAAAAATTAAAAACAGAGCCACTGTATCATCCAGCAGTCTCACTACTGGATATATATCCAAAGGCAATACAATTAAGGTCTCAAAGAAGGATGTGAACACCCATGTTCATTTGTAGTATTATTCACAATAGCAAATATATGAAAACAACCTAAGAGTCCATTTAGGGATGCATGAATAAAGATATTGTGGTAGATATACACAATGAAATATTATTCAGCCATTAAAAAGGAGATTCTTTTATTTGCAATGATATGGATGAAACCGGAGGACATTATGCTATGAGAAATAAGCTAGGCACGGAAAGAAAAATACTGCATTATCTCACTTGTATGTGAAATCTTAAAAAAAAGTTAGACACATAGAAACAAGAGTAGAATGGTAGCTTTGAGGTAAAGGAAGAGATGTAGTTAAAGGATACAAAATTGCAGTTATATAGAATGAGTAAATCTAGAAATCTAATCTACAGAAGGAGGACTAGAGTTAATATTGTATACTGGACATTGGCAAAAGGCAGATTTTGGTGTTTTCATCACATGCATAATCTAGATAACTATGTGAGATGATGGATATGTTCATTGGCTTGACTAGTAATTATTTCACTGTGTATATGTGATATGGTTTCCCTCTGTACCCATCTAAATCTCATCTTGAATTGTAGCTCCCACAAACCCCACATGTCATGGGAGGGACCCAGTGGGAGGTAATTGAATCATGGGGGTGGGTTTTTCCCATGCTGTTCTCGTAGTAGTGAATATGTATCACAAGATCTGGTGGTTTTATAAAGGGCAGATCCTCTGTACACACTTACTTGCCTGCCACCATGTAAGATGTGCCTTTGCTCCTCCTTTGCCTTCCACCATGATTGTGAGGCCTCCGAGCCATGCAGAACTGTGAGTCCATTAAACCTCCTTTTCTGTATAAATTACCCAGTCTCAGGTATGTCATTATTAGCAGTGTGACAAGGATTAGGGATGTAGCAGAAGTTCATATATATATACACACACATATACGTGTATATATATGTATATGTGTGTATATATATATACACGTATGTGTGTATATATACGTGTATATATAATATATATGTACATATACATGTGTATATGTGTGTATATATGTATATATATACACACACATATGTGTGTATATATGTGTGTATATATACGCATATATATATGTTTGTGTGTATGTGTACAACATAATGTTTTTTATATACATAGTGACTAGACAAGATAGAAGAATCAAGTAGGTTGTACCTAGCTTTCCCATAGGGAGGTGATCTTCAGGAGGTGGTTGTCTAAGGCAGATACCTGGATCAAACCACCTTGAGGAATTGGGAGGAGATAGAGAACCAGAAACTGTCAAGATTGACTAAGCCCTGTTTCTGGTATGAGAAAGTTAAACTTATATTCAGAAGGGTTGTCAAGTCAACCTAAAATCATAAAAATTTACTCCAATTCTAGAGAAGGATGCAGTTGGCTGACAGTGGAGCCTAATAATTGCCCCTAGAGCAGCTGCTATGTCTGATGGGAGTATCTTTGCTGAAGTAGGTTAGTAGGACTCTTGCAGCTGTCAGATTGGAAAATATCTCATTTTGTATTCTATTTAGAAGAAAGGCTCAGAAACAATGACCTTTTGTGTGGCATGGAGAAAAGTTTTCATGTAACTTTGCCCCAGATCCATGTTAACTTACTGCCTTTTGTCAGAGTATAGTCTTAAGAGATACAGACTGCCTGCATATCCCATAAAACAGTGGTTCCCAACCTTTTTGGCACAAGGGACTGGTCTTTGGGAAGACAATTTTTTCACAGACCAGGTTAGTGGGGATGGTTTCGGGATGATTCAAGTGCATGACATTTATTGTGCACTTTATTTCTGTGATGATTACATTGTAATATATAATGAAATAATTATACAACCCACCATCATGAAGAATCGGTGGGAGCCCTGAGCTTGTTTTCCTGCAACTAGTGGGTCCCATCTGGGGGTGATGGGAGATGGTGACAGATCATCAGGCACTAGATTCTCATAAGGACCATGCAACCTAGATCCTTTGCATGCACAGTTCATGATGGAGTTTGCACTCCTATGGGAATCTAATGCTGCCGCTGATCGACAGGAGGTGGAGCTCAGGTGATAATGTAAGCAATGGGGAGTGGCTGCAAATACGGATGAAGCTTCCCTTGCTTACCTGACACTTACCTCCTGCTGTGCAGCCTGGTTCTTAACAAGTCCTTACTGGTCTATGGACTAGGGGATGGGAATCTCTGCCATAAAGCATTCCACTGATCCATTAACCCCTGGACATCATGCTAATAAGCCAGACCTGGAGGTCTTGATGCCATGCATGTTCTAGCAGATGGGAGTAAATCCCAGGAAGCTGTAGACACTATCAATCCTTAGCCTCCTCTACCTTCCAAAAGTGTACATTCCTTTTCTTGCTCCCAGCAACTAGAAATCCTCCTTTGCATAAGAGGACTATAAAACTTAATCCACTTTTAAATGATTTCCATTGCAAAATTTTTATTAATTGCAGGAACTGGCAGACTGGGAAAATAGAATTTGAAAGTATCCAATGTTTTCAACAGGTGACTTCTTAAAAAAGAAAAAAACCCAAAATTGAAAAAAACTGAAAAATTTAGGAGGCATAGAAGAAAGATAATGAGGACAGACTTAGTTTGCTGAAGGGGGAGTTTGAAAGCAATTTCTCTAGAGTTCTGATTTTTTCTCTCCCATGTTCACTTTAAGATACTCTTGTGAGGATTTCAAAGAAAATTAAAATCTGTGAAGGGAGTAATGAGAAGAACAGATACCTTTGGGCAGAAGGTGACAAAATGTCCTACAAATGCTTTTCTCAAAAGACACTCTGCCAGCAGAAACAATACAAGTGACTGTAGACCAGAGGTGTGCAATCATATTTAGAGATAACAGGATATTTTTCCAGTTATTCTGAATATCCAACCTGCAACAATATTGTAAACAACACATGAAGGTCATCCAGAGCTGGGAGGAATTTGTGTACCCGGTAGTATAGAGTCATTGAAAAGTCACATGCAACAAAGCGGTGCTTTGTTGTGTTGTTCACATGCTCCCACAAACACACACATGCACAGAACCTTTTATTTTCTTTGGAATAAAGTTGAATGGCAATGTTTCAGATGCCTGTTTGCTATTATCCAGAATAGCACTTGAAGGTGTATACCCAAGAGAAATAGAAACACATGCCCACATAAACACATGTGCACAAGTGTTCATAGCAGCATTTTGCATAATAGCTAAAAAGTGGAAGTAACTCGGGTTTCCATCAATGAATGAATGGATGAAGAAGTAGTCTATCCACACACTGGAAAATGATTGAGCCCTGAAGAGGAATGAGTCACTGATACATGCTATAACATGTATGACAATTAAAAACCTTCTGCGAAGTGAAAGAAGCCAGACATAAAAAGCCACATATTGTAGAATTTCATTTATATAAACTGTCCAGAATAGGCAAATCCACAGAAATGGAAAGTAAATTGGTGGTTGCCAGGAGCTGGGGGGAGGAGATGTGGAGTAACTGCTAATGGGTATGAGGTTTCTTTTTGCGATAACAAAAATGTTCTAAAATTGACTGCGGTAATGGATGTAAAACTCTGAATATACTAAAAACCATTGAATTGTATACTTTAAATGGGTAGGTGGTATAAAATGTGAATTGTTAAAGATGATTTTTAAGATACATGCTTAGTTTTTTTGTTTTGTTTTTGAAAAAGATCCTTAAATGTATTATTTTTCTTCATTTATTTTATTTTCTCCCTTACCTCTTACACTCATGAAGTGTGCAAATCTCAGAATCTCTATAGCAATAACTTTCTGCAAACACAGGGATATAACACCATCATTTTCTTTTCATTTGAGAAAATCAATTCCCTATTATATCCTTTATGTCAGCATGATCCGTGGAGAATGGTAGCGTTCTCCATATATTCGTGTACTGTATATTTTCATCTACCATAAATCCATGAGTTTTTTTGGAAAACATTACTACACATTATTTATATCAATGTGTTTATCCAATACTATCTACCTAGATTAAGCTTCAGAAACTCCATGTGCTCCAAGGAGAAAACATTACAGGGTTTTCCATTTGTCTCTTTTTTTGCCACTAGTTATAGACAAGTAGTATCTATTCTGTATACACAAGTGGAGATACAATTTTTTAAAAGAAAAAAGTAATATGCAGTTTTATTCTCTGTCAAAATACCCAAACTAAATTCAGGTGAGGGTCTTAATGACCTGATATGGAACTGGAGATATTCTTGCATGGCTCACGTCGCTCATTTATTGAAACAGCACACCTTTCCCATGGGCGCCTTCCATGCAGATGTGTGATGTAGCCATAGGAGGCAGAACAAAAGGCAATAGTCCTCTGGAATTGTCATCCTGCATCCTAGATTCTGCTCAATGGCCTCCATCTTTGTAGGAAGCACAAGTACCTTCCTGCAAATGTGACCCACATCCCTGTTGTGTTCACACCTGAAACCGTCCGTTTCTGTATCCCTCATCCATGCTCCCACTGGCTTCTTGAAACTTGTAATTTCTCCTCTTCAACTAGGTCCTGCTTGGATTGACTCATCCCCTTACGCAACTTAGATTTTCTTGCCATCATCTAAGTCACCATTTCACCTATATCCAAGACCTCCCCCTTCCCTCTCCTGTTGAATTTTACTAGCCAGAAAACAAAGTTATAATTTACACTTATATTCATAAATGCACATGTACACACATGTCCATTTCCAATGTGAAAACATTCTTGTATTATTGGAATTAGTCCCATTAGGTCATGAAAAACATACTATTTACATTCTGAGCTCATATCTGCTTGTTATGGATGTAGAAATCTTGCATCAATTCATCATAAATAATTTTAATCTACAGGTGTTGGCATTCAGTTATATCAAAGAGGAAGATTAGTGCTTTAAAAGTTTTCCTTCTTTGTACACATTCTAAATAGCTTCATTATCTCTGAAAGGCTATGTTATATTATGTAAAATTTATAGGAGCAAACATTTACACTTAAGCATGTTTAAGAATCCCGTTGACATATTCTATGATAATTACATAATAACACTTCATATACCTTCTGTCGGTATTCGAGTGATTTTTGTTTCCCTTGAAAGTCATTTTGTCTGGGTTCCACATTTGTGTATATCATTCATCAATAAATTAAATCATATAGTATGAAGCTGAATTCCTTTCTATTTTCTTGTGTATTCTCTTTCCTAACGCTGTTACCTCTCTCCTGCCTTTCTGTTCCCACTTCTGCATTTTAATTCCCATCAATTTATTCATATTTTTATACTCTTGAGACAATGGTTTTATTTAGGCCTGCAACAATGATCACATTTTCAGTGACGGGTACGACTCTAAAACTTAAAAATCAATGATAATATCTGTACATCTCTACAATTATTGTTATTTTAAACTGCAGAGCCAATTATGCTATTGCAATTGAATTTTTCATCTCTACAATTATCAGTGTTTCCACATCGTTGGCAACAACAGAAGCACAAATGATGCCCCTTTCATGAACATTTTGTTTAGAATACGTATGAATGATACATTTCTTGAATACTTGCTTTTACTTTGTCAATTGCCCCCTTTTTCTCCAAACACAAACTTTTTCTATCTTAGGCTTGGTGTTTTCCAGTTGATTAGAAACCATATTACTGATAACAGAGTGCATTCTTCATCTAACACCAACTTTCTCTTCCACATTGGGCCAGTTAAGCTTTTTAAAATTAATATTTTTAAAAAATATATTTTTTATTTTATTCAGTGTTTGAGGTGCAAGTTCTTTTCTCACACGGATGAATTATATAGTGATGAATACTGAGATTTTAGTGCACCCATCACCTGCGTAGTGTACATTGTTCCAAATGTGTGGATTTTTTATCCCTACTCCCCTCCCACCCTCCCCCTTCTGAGTCTCTGAAGTCCATTATATCACTCTGTCTGCCTTTGCATCCTCATAGCTTAGCTCTCACTTATAAGTGAGAACATACAATGTTTGGTTTTCCGTTCCGGAGTTACTTCACTTAGAATAGTGGCCTCCAGCTCCATCCAAGTTGCTGCAAAAGACATTATTTCATTCCTTTCTATGGCTGAGTAGTATTCCATGGCGTATATATACCACATTTTCTTTATCTACTCATTAGCCGATGAGTTAGTTCCACATTTTTGCCATTGTAAATTGTGCTGCTGTAAACATACATATGCAAGTGTCTTTTTCACATCATGACTTATTTTTCTTTGGGTAGATACCCAGTAGTGGGATTGCTGGATTGGATTGTAGATCTACTTTTAGCTCTTTAAGGAATCTCCATACTATTTTCCCTAGAGGTTGTACTAATTTACATTCCCACTAGCAGTGCATAAGTGTTTCCTTTTCCCCACATCCATGCCAACATCTATTGTTTTTCTGACTTTTTAATAATGGCCATTCTTATAGGAGTAATGTGGTATCTCATTGTTGCTTTAATTTGTATTTCCCTGATTATTAGTGATGTTGAGCATTTTTTCATATCTTCATTAGCTGTCTGTATATCTTCTTTTGAGAAATGCCTATTCATATCTTTTGCCCACTTTTTAATAAAATTATTTGCTTTTTTTTTTCTCTTGGTGATTTGTTTGAGATCCTTGTAGATTCTGGATTCTAGTCCTTTGTCCAATGCACAGTTCGCAAATCTTTTCTCCCATTCTGTGGGTTGTCTGTTTATTCTGTTGATTATTTCTTTTTATCTGATTATTTTCAATGTCTTTATAATGATTACCTTTTTTAAATTATTATGCTGTGCTTTTACTATTTCCTGGGATTCCACTTTGGCTTTTTACATTTGGACCTGCCAAAGAGCAAGCTTCAAACATAACTTCTATCTGTTTCTCCTTTAATTCATCACTCAACACTCATCTTCTGAGTGGCATTAAAAACATCACCACTCAGAAATGCTCACCCCCACTCTTATTTGGTGGGAGATTTAACTTGGAGAACCCGACAGTTAAGGCAGCTCAGGAGAGAGGAAAAAATAACTCCTTATCCAACATGGACAGCCATCTACCACAAGAAAATTGGCTTTCATTTTGCGATATTTGTTTTTTCCATCTGACAATTATAAATAAAGGGTCTACTTCTGTGTGTTACTTTCCTTAAAAAATGGACATTATATAATATATGAATGTTCAATTTAATAATTATGAATTCAAAATTATTCCTTGATTATGAATATTAAACATGGATTATTGATTCTTATTCTCAAAAAATCAGATATTAAGGAGAAAAATGATCATTTTAGCTTCCAATAATCATTCCTGTCTTATTTTATTTCCAATTTTTCTAGTGATTCCTCTATACTCTTTAAGAATATTCATGAATCTATACCTTAATGTATCATCTTTAAAATATCTTCTTACTTTCTTTATGAAAACAGAGAGAGAAATTCATTTCAACTTCTACCTGGCAGTCTCTCCCAATCCACTTCTACTTTTTGTTAGGGTTATTATTTCTCTATCTTCCACTTGTAGAACAATTAAATTATGCATGTCAACCACTTATCCTTGATACAGTATTGGTGAAATGTTGAGTATGGATTTAATGTTCATTCATTTGCTTGATTGGCTGTCTTTGGAGTCACTTTTTAAAATTTGGAGTAATTTTATGTGGAGTAACTTTAAGTTTTTTAATTATTATTGGTATATAATAGTAGTATATGTTTATGAGGTACAAGTGCTGTTTTGATACAGGCAGACAACGTGTAATGATCAAATCAGGCTAACTGGAATGCCCATCACCTCAAGCATTCATCATTTCTTTGTGTTAGGAACATTCCAATTCCATTATTTTAGTTATTTTAAAATGTACAACAGATTATTGTTAACTATATTCACCCTATTGTACTACTGAACAGTAGATCTTATTCATTCTATCTGACTGTATTTTTGTACACATTAATCATCCACACTTTGCCCCTCTCCCTACCACCCTTCCCAGCCTCTGGTAACTGCCATTCTACTCCCTATCTCACTGGGTTCAATTTTTAGCATTTTTAACATTTACATATGAAGGAGAACATGTGAAACTTGTCTTTCTGCGGCTGGTTTGTTTCACTTAACATAATGTCCTCCAGTTCCATCCATGTTGTTGCAAATGACAGCATTGCATTCTTTTTTATGCTGAATAATATTCTCTTGTGTATATACCACATTTTCTTTATTCATTCATCCATTTATAGACACTTAGATTACTCCCAAATCTTGGCTATTGTAAAATAGTGCTGTAATAAACAAGGGATTGCAGATATCTCTTTGATGTACTGATTTCCTTTCCGTTGGATAGATATCCAATAGTGGAATTGCTGGATCATATAGCAGTTCTATTTTTAGTTTTTTGAGGAACCTCCATACTGTTTTTCATAGTGGTTGTACAAATTTACATTCCCATCAACACTCTAGGAGAGTTTCTCTTTGACCATATCTTTGCCAACATTAAGAAATATTCTTTAATGTTTCTGAATATCTCCTAAGTTTGAAATATTTTTTTCATATATTTACAATTGAATGGTAACAGTTGAGGGTAAGGGATACTTCCAAAAGGTGATGGCTAAGCGAAATGAAAAACAGTTGTAATACCTGACACCGGGCTTCATTGGTATCATGCAAAATATAATCAAATGGGAATAGGATAGGGTGGCAGCCAGTACAGCAAGTCAGAGAAAATCAAGAAATGTTAAATAGAAGATTTATTATTCCCTCTGGGAAAATGAACTGGCCATTTTCCAGAGAAAATGCAGGGAATGGCCCCTCCTCCAAAACCGTGTTTTTTCAGAAAAACTTGCTTGTGGCTGAGGTTGGGACGCCTGTGGGTCTTTTTCACCAGAACATTTTTCAGCCTTCTCGTTCTCTCTCAGGGAATGGCACCTGAGTGCCATTGGCACAAGAGTGTTCATGACGCATCGCTCTGGAATGTCAAATAATATCGTAGGTTATTCAGCAAACAATGAGTACAGACTTTTCTGTTGACTGAGCTCCTTTAATCAAGGTAGCCTAGACCACAGCTAGGGATTTGCATTTTTCCCAGTCTCGTTCCTATTTCTGTGAGGGCTGAAAAATTCTGGCCCATGAGAAGATACTCTGAATTCAGATTGATAGCAGAATTACACAGAAGGAGTGGTGATAACTTTCACTTAATAACCCTGCATTTTTCTGCCTATTTTCAAAGAAGGAATTGCTCTGGGGGGAACATCGTAAAAAAACAAAACAAAAAGATTATCTGTAGAAAATTAAATACCAAGAGTGGTGACCCCTTATGTGATCCCGTGGACAAACACATGGCAGAATCCTATACCTTGCCTATCTATCCATCTTACAATTAGATTTTGAAGCTCAGTAGTAAACATGCAGAAAAATAACACTAATCTACAAATCACTGCCCTTTCTGCTTTTATATTTTTCAGTATTCTCAAGAGTTGCAAATAGGTTGGTGAATTCTCCCAATCACTCTTGTCTCAAACTATGGCTCAGTTTTACATTATTTTAGAAAAAAAGGTGGCCAAAAGTCACAGGTGTATGCCAAACAAGAGTCATATAACTTCTAGTAAAAGAAACACGTAGTGGAGTTAAGATGCCATCTCCTCTTTTAATGAGAATTCTAACTTGAAAGAGGACCTTTTTTTATTATCATTTGTCAAAAGGTTATTGGATGCTATAAAACAAGTCTTTTGCTTTCTATAATATACATGTTTATGTATTTACTCCTATCATGTATTTATTAGATTAATGGGGACTATACTGTGAATTTTGCTGAACATATGCAGTTGCCAGTATTATTTCATAAATGTTTCAATAATGTTTCATAAAACATTTGCAAATCTTGTACTTATTAGAGGTTAAATACGGTCTCATCTTCTCAATGCTATTTTTCCATGACATATGTCTTATTCTAGGAATAAGTAGACTCAATCCCTCTGTACATAAAGTAGTGAAAAAATCTTCACTCTTATATTGAGCAGCATATTCCAAAGTGATAAACTCATTGCTTTTGAATGTAATTATTTATTGTAAAAATGTAGTGGTTGCATTACTTTTGAATGCAACTATTATATATGTGTGTGTACACACCTACATATATAGAGGTGATAGACAGAGCGCTTTTAATAATTATGATAATCCAGAAGAAAAAGAATTAACACTTTCTGATGTTGGAAGCTGTGATTCACACAATGATAAAAGAAATCCAAATAAAAGAACCTATAGATAAGATCTTTATAGGAATGGCTTGGAATTGAAGGTATGAGTGTGAATTGATTATTCCTAAAATATGCATAGGTAAGTGTATTTACCAGTACATGTGCATATGCATATCTGTAAGTGTGTGTATGTAAGCCCAGGCATGTGTATATTAGTGCGTAAATATATATAATTCCTGTATCACTTCACTGAAATATCCAAGAAGAAGCAAAGACACCCATTAGCAATGAGCACACCCTAGCATCCAGATTACTTACCTCTTACCTGGCATCATTATAGGTATGACCAACTCCAGTTTTGTGGCTGGGTAGATATGAAAAGAGCCTGAAATATCTTCCAATAGTCAAAATGTAAGAAAGTGCTCAACAATATTACAAGGGCAGGTCAGAAAGACGTAGGAGCCAGAATGAAGAACATCCCATTTCTCGGATAATTTAAGCACCAAATAAAATAAGTACAATAATAAACTATAAACCTTTCAAAAAATAGCAATGCATCTGTTCATATTGAATATAAATAGGTGTGTATTTGTATGTATCCATATGTACATACAAGTATATATGCATATGTATATAAAGTCATATACAATGTGTATATGCATACATTAATATACATAAAATGTGTATATATATATGTGTGTGTGTGTGTATGTGTGAAAAAATAACTCTTTACAATAAAATGCCCAGTCTTGACTGCTAAATATGGAGCAAACGCTGTTGTTCAGGGGCTCCCCCTGACCAAGGACCAGTCCTGGCACAGCAGGAGGTGAGCGGTGGGCGGGCAAGCCAGTGAGGTTTCATCTGTATTCACAACCACTCCCCATCACTTGCATTACTGCCTGTGCTCTGCCTCCTGTCAGATCAGCGGCCGCATTTGATTCCCACAGGACCTTGAGCCCTATTGTGAGCTGCACATGCGAGGCATCTAGGTTGCACACTTCTCATGAGAATCTGATGTCTGATGATCTTTTACTGTCTCCCGTCACCCCTAGATGGGATTGTCTAGTTGCAGAAAACAAGCTCAAGGCTCCCACTGATTCTGCATGATGGTGAGTCATATAATTATTTCATTATATATTACAATGGAACAATAATAGAAAAAAAGTGCACGATCAAGGTAATGTGCTTGAATCATCCTGAAACCATCCCCCAGCCAACCCCCGACTGGTCCATGGAAAAACAGTCTTCCATGAAACCAATCCCTCGTGCCATAAAGGTTGGGGGACTGCTGATGTAACTGGAAAAAATATGTACATAATTGTGTAACCACCATGGTATAGTTTGGCTATCAGATCTTTTTTTTTTTAACTTTTATTGTAGGTTCAGTGGTACATGTGCCGGTTTGATACGTGGGTAAATTATGTGTCGTGGGTGTTTGGTGTACAGATGATTTCACCACCCATGTAATTAGCATAGTACCAGGTAAGTAGTTTTTCAATCACCTCTCTCCTCCCAGACTCCACCCTCAAGTAGGCACTGGTGTCTATTATTTCCTTCTTTGTGTCCATGTGTAGCCCATGTTTGGCTCCCACTTAAAAGTAAGACACGCAATACTTGGTTTTCTGTTCTTGTGTTAGTTCACTTAGGATAACGGCCTTCAGCACCATCCATGTTGCTGCAAAGAACATGATTTTATTCTTCTTTAGGGCTGCATAGTATTCCATGGGGTACATGTACTACATTTTCTTTATCTAGACTATCAAATCTTACTAAATATAGAGGGAAATTTTTTTCTTCAACTTTAAATTTCAGGGGTACACGTGCAGGATGGGCAGGCTTGTTACGTAGGAAATGTGCACCATGATGGTTTGCTGCACAGATCATCCCATCACCCAGGTATTAATCCCAGCATCCATTAGCTATTCTTCCTGATGCTCTCCCTCCCCCAAAACCACCCCCACCAGGCCCCAGTGTGTGTTTCTCTGCATGTGTCCATGTGTTCTCATCATTGAGCTCCCATTTACAAGTGATAACATGTGATATTTGGTTTTCTGATCCTGCGTTAGTTTGCTGAGGATAATGGCTTCCAACTGTATTCATGTCCCTGCAAAGGACATGATGTTGTTTCCTTTTATGGCTGCATACTATTCCATGGTATATATGTACCACATTTTCTCTATCCAGTCTAGCACTGATAGGCATTTAGGTTGATTTCATGTCTTTGCTATTGTGAATAGTGCTGCAATGAACATATGCATGTATGTATCTTTATAATAGAATAATTTATATTCCTTAGGGTATGTACCCAGTAATGGGATTGCTGGGTCGAATGGTATTTCTGTCTTTAGGTCTTTGAGAAATCATCACACTGTCTTCCACCATGGTACAACCAATTTACATTCTCATCAATAGTGTAAAAGGGGTCCTTTTTCTCCACAACCTAACCAGCATCTGTTGTCTTTTGACTTTTTGATAATAGCCATTCTGACTGGTGTGAGATGGTATCTTATTGTAGTTTTGATTTGCATTCTCTAATGATCAGTGAAAGGGGGTATTGGCATGGTCTTAATGTACCTCCCTACAGAGATACTTTTGTTTCTGAGGAGGAAAACAATATTTATTCAAGGGAGAACTCCAGCAATGATTCAATTGAGTTATCCAAGTTAGCAGCAGCAATGAGTGGCCAATGGCTACTCTGAGGAGGAGTCCACGGCACTGGTTCCACAACCCAGCTGAGAATACATAGCCAGGATCTCATCACAGGGAAGCAAAGAAACAAGCCAACAATAAACAAACAAACAAGGGAGGAGGAAAGCATTATATTACTTCCATTTGCACCAAAAGAAATGAACTATTTGGAGATGTGTTTATACATAGAAGATCTATGTCAGGTGTACTTGTCCATGTCCCGTTGGGAACTGGGCAGCACAGTAAAAGGTGAGTGGTGGGTGAGCAAGTGAAGCTTCATTTGTGTTTACAGCCGCTATCCCTCACATTACCACCTGAGCTCTGCCTCCCGTCAGATCAGCCGAGGCATTATATTTTCATAGAAGCATGAACCCTATTGTGAACTATGCATGCAACGGATCTAGGTTGTGCACTCCTTATGAGAATGTCTGATGATCTGTCACTGTCTCCCATCACCCCCAGACGGGGCCATCTAGTTGCAAGAAAACAAGCTCCAGGCTCCCACTGATTCTACATTTGGATGAGTTGTATAACTATTTCATTGTATATTACAATGTAATAATAATGGAAATCAAATGCACAATGAATGTAATGCCCTTGAATCATCCCCAAACCATCCCTCCAACCTTCATCCATGGAAAAATTGTTTTCCATGAAACTGGACACCGGGGCCAAAAAGGCTGGGGACCACTGAGCTACTTTGGAAACATGCAAACAAATAAACAACAAAACATTGATGAGAGAAGATAATAAAGATATAAACACTGCATTGTGTTGTATCACCAGGAGAAGGAAATAATCAGAAATAACTTACTTTCTGCCAAAAAATAGCAATGGCAACAACAGCAAAGTCAGGCAGTGAACTTCTGGTCTTTCTTCATTCTTTCTCTGTTTTTGTTTCAATTACCTGTGATTTCTTCTAATGCCTGAAGTTTTAGAATCAATAGAGCAGTTTTCTGTTCATTTTCCTACCTGGGTATTTCCCTAGTTGCTAAGGCCTTGTGTTAGGCTCAACTTTCCTGAGCGCAGCTTCCATGGAAGTGCTAGGCAGATATCCAGCATCTAATACTCACTATCTGTTCAAGGGTTGGGTTTGTAGCAAGTGTCCTGAAAGGCAATGCTTGTGCTCTCATGAGTTGCATTCCTTTGGGCGCTGAGTGTAAAATATGCAAGAAAATAACCAAATACATTAACAGGTGACTTCAGGAAGTGACAAGATTGCAAAGCAAAGAGAGAAGAAGATGTCAGAGGGATGGATGAAGTCTAATTATGATAGGGTAGCCTGGCGGGGAGTGATTTATGTTGTCTTGAGTGATGAGAGGGACATAACCCTTTGAAGATGGAAGAAGGAGTGTTTGAAAAAGTGCACAACCAGCACACGAGCTGGGAGGAATGGCTGAGCTAAGCAGGTTCTAGCACGAGAAGTGTAATGAGTGTGGCTGAAGCTCTGAGCTGCAGAGACAATGGAAAGTGATGAGTTAGGTGGTAAAAGAGGAACTAGATTGTGCAGGAACTTAAAGGCCATGGCTCAGCTTTCTGCTTTATCATAAAATAAATGAGAAGCCATTGCTTTATTTTCAGCGGGGAGAGCAATGATCTCATTTGCATTTTTACCACCTCATGAGAATTTTAGAGGCAATATTTATTTTTCACTTGAGGTTAGTAGTGTTTGTTATACTAATACAGCAGTTCTCCCTTATCCACAAGAGACATATAGTAAAAATACTCCCACCCCCAGTGGATGCCTGAAACCTCAGATAGTAATGAGATAGATAGACGATAGATAGATAGATAGATAGATAGATAGATAGATAGATATGTAGCTTTTTCCTATACATGTTTACTTATGACAAAGTCTAATTTATAAATTAACAACTAATAATAAAATAGAGTGATTATAACAATATGCTTTAATGAAAGTTATGTGAACATGCATGCACTGGTGCTCCCTTTCTTTTCATATCTTATGGACTTTACCATGAGTAACTGAAACTACAGAAAGCAAAACCACAAATAAGGGAGAACTACTGTATAGTATAACATAACAGTTTCATTGGGGAGGCCTCATGATCATGCTGGAAGGCAAGGAGGAGCAAATTACATCTTACATGGGTGGTGGCAGGCAAAAAGAAAGCTTGTGCAGGGAAACTCCCCCTTATAAAATCATCAGATCTTGTGAGACTTATTCACTATCACGAGAATGGCACAGGAAAGACCTGCCCCCATGATTCAATTACCTCCCACCAGGCCCCTCCCACAACAAGGGGGAATTCAAGATGAGTTTTGGGTGGGGATATAGCCAAACCATATCAGTGCGATATGCAGAATAATGGTCTCTCAAAGATGCCTAGGTCCATGGTCAATAATAACCTAATTGTATACTTAAAAATAGCTAAAAGACTATCATTGGATTGTTTGTAATACAAAGCATAAATGCTTGACAGGACGGATACCTCATTCTCCAAGATGTGACTATGATGCATTACATGCCTGTATTAAAACACTTCATGTACTCCATAAATATATACACTTACTATATACCCACAAAAATTAAAAATAAAAATAAATTTTAAAAAGATGCCTAAGCCCAAAGAATCAGCCCCTGGGAATATGTTACCTTTCATGGCAAGAAGGACTTTCTGGATGGGATTAGGGCTACTGATTTCAACATGCAAGAATACCCTGCTTTACCCAGGAGGGCCCAATGTCATCACAAAAGTTGATAAAAGTGCAGAACATTTCCTGGCTCTCGTGCCAGAAGGGTCAGAGAGAGATGCGATGTTAATGGCCGTGAAGATGACCAAGGAGGGTATGAGCTAAGGAACATGGGCGATTTCATCTAGAAGCCAGAAAAGGTAAAGAAACAGATTTTCCCCTTCAGCCTCCAGGAGCAAATGCAAACCAGCCATAGCCCTTATTTTAGCATGTAAGACTTCTGACCTGTAAGACTTCTGACCTGTAAGACTGTAAGATAATGTATTTCTGCTGTTTTAAGCCAGTCAGTTGGTGATAATTTATTACGGAAACCATCAGGAATGAATGACACAATTACTTTTTATACAATGTAAAAAATTTTTATGTAGATATCAGAAAAGAAGACTAAGCCAAAAAGAAGCAAACAATCATAAGAGTCTACAATAAGGATAGACACTCGTGGACTCCCTGGGAGCAAATGAGGGCAATTTACAGAAAAAAAAATGTGCTGTGTGAGAAAACCCTGAACAATACTAAGAGTTAATGATTTGGTAGAACAGGGTGAAGAAGATCATGAGGCACTAAGAGGAAGAATACAAATTGTTAGAATCATCAAAGGCTGAAGGAAATGCTAGTGGAAATGAGCAGTGTGGAGAATTGGTAAGTATTGAATGTGGTCTATGGATTACAAGTGCGGATTTCATGAGACACGTTAAGCAGAGCTGTTTCAGAGGCACAGTGTGTGAAAGGAAAATATCTTGGGCACCCAAAATCACTAAGCTAAAGTGAAAAGTCAAGCTGGGAACTCCTTAGGGCAAATCTGCCTCCTATTCTATTCAAAGTCACCCCTCTGCTCACTGAGATAAACGCATATCTGATGGCCTCCTGTATTAGTCCATTTTCACGCTGCTGATAAAGACACACCTGAGACTGGGAAGGAAAAGAGGTTTAATTGGAATTATAGTTCCACATGGCTGGAACTATGATTCCGAGGCCTCAGAATCATGGCGGGAGGCAAAAGGCACTTCTTACATGGCAGCAACAAGAGAAAATGAGGAGGAAGCAAAAGCAGAAACCCCTGATAAACCCATCAGATCTCATGAGACTTATTTACTATCATGAGACTAGCACGAGAAAGACTCGCCCCCATGATTCAATTACCTCCCCCCGGGTCCCTCCCACAACATGTGGGAATTCTGGGAGATACAATTCAAGTTGAGATTTGGGTGGGGACAGAGCCAAACCATATCACCTTCTTTGGAAAGGCTAAGCAGAAACTCAAAAGAATGCAACCATTTGTCTCTTGTCTACCTATGACCTGGAAGCCCCCTCCCCAGTTCGAGTTGTCCAGCCTTTCCAGATCAAACCAATGTTCATCTTACACATGTTGATTGAGGTCTCATTTCTCCCTAAAATGTATAAAATCAAACTATGCTGTGGCCACCTTGGGCACATGTCATCAGGACCTCCTGAGGTTGTGTAATGGGCGCGTGTCCTCAACCTTGGCAAAATAAACTTTCTAAATTAATTGAGACCTGTCTCAGATTTTGGGGGTTCTCATGTGACTCCTGACAGACTTCTCAGCATTACCCTGTAGTGTTAACATCCACCATGCTTGTTAAATTGCTGCCTTCTTCATCAAACCAAAGCTCACGAGGAGCAGAAGCACTGTATTTTTATTCATCCAAAAAAAAGTTAGGTCTCACCAAAGTTTCTTGCTACCATGTGTGTTAAAAAGCATTTAGGGAGTGTTGCACTATGGCGTGGGGGAGGTGGCACATTTGACTTTATGCATGTCTACCTACTCATGCCCTTAAATGCTTCTCTCACGACACAGTCTTTCATTAATGAGTGTATCCAGGGTTTTATTGACTGAGCACTTATCTTCAGTGTGACTTCTCATGTTGGAGGTGGGGAGTTGAAGTGAAGAGGATTCACAGGTGGGCCACCCAGACTCCCAAAATTCCATGTCTGCCATTTGCTGCCAAGTTGATGTGACAGCTACCACAACGAGACAAACTCTAAGGTGAAAGAAACACAGTGAAGAAAAATCAAACCCACAATATTTTGTCAAGATTTTGAAGATGCTTTGCATGCATTTATTCTTTTTTGAATTTGAAGGTATCTGTAAATGCTCATTATCAGGGCTAATTAATTTGTATCAATTCACTTGTTTGATAACTGCGAGACACCAATGTCTCAGTTGTTATTTGGTTTTGGTGATATTTTTGTACCCTGAGATTTAAATATAGCCTTGCTGTGGGTTGCTTTATTGTGTTACAAATGGCCTATAAATCATTTGCCTTTTCTTCTGTCTATTGAGCCTTGCTGTGGATTGGTTTATTGTGTTACAAATGGCTCCAAAGACAAGATCTCTCTCTCTCTCTCTCTCTTTCTCTTTTTCTCCTCTCTCTCTCTCTCTCTCTCTGAATCATAACCTTGGCCTTTTCTTATGTCTATTGAGTCTTGCTGTGGACTGGTTCATTGTGTTACAAATGGCTCCAAAGACAAGGTCTCCCTCTTTCTCTCTCTCTCTCTCTCTCTCTCTCTCTCTCTCTCTCTCTCTCTCTCTCCCTCTCCCTCTCCCTCCCTCTCTTTGTCTCGCTCTCTCTCGCTCCTCTTTCTCTCTCTCTCCCTCTGAATCATATCATTGGCCCTTTTCCATGTTTATTGATTTAAAGGTCCACTCTCCATACCTCAGGACATTCATCTTAACAATTTATCTTTAAATAAATGTGGGCTTCCAGCTCTACAGAGTTGTGCTCAGAGTTCTTTCCCTGATGTCTTTTTATCCTTTGCTGTCACTTCAGATTATTCTTAGGCTTTGCAATCTGATTTTCTTATCAAATAGAGGCAACATGATTCTGGAGATAGAATATTGCCATGAAAATATATTGAAACTCAAATGCTATCATTTACTCAGTTTATAGTAATTGCACATATAGTTTGAATAATGCAAAAAAATTTTTGCACAAATTCAAAACCACTGGATATGTGTAGCCCAGCAGTTTTTCATGTTGAAATATAAAAATACCTTCTTAAATGTGATTCAGAATCTTAACCTATCAAAATATTTGTCAAATTAGAATTTCATTAAAATATTTGATTCTGTAATAAAACGGGTATTGCAGGATCAAACTACTCATTAAACAGGTGACTCGTGGTAAGTGTATACTCGCTTTTAAAAATAAAATAAAAACAAATAGATGCCTATTAGAAATTTAAGTATATTGGCACTGATTATAGTAGTAAATTATATCAAAATGATAAAAACTGTATGCAAAAATAAAATACTCATTGTAGTTTCATTGTTGTTGTGGATAGAAAAGAACAGAGACAATCTATTTATATTAAAATCTTACCTTGTGTTTAATAGTTTGTTCTACAAGAGGTTTTTATGTTTTGGGGAAAGTGTTAAATGTGAGTTTACAAGGTAGATAAATTAGATAAATGATAGCCACCTAGCTAGCTATCGTTTATCTAATTTAGCTAGCTAGATAGCAAGAGGGATAGGTAGATAGATAGATAGACAGGCAGACAGACAGATAGATAGGATAGGTAGGTGGCTGGATGAATGGATAAGTAGAGATAGGTAGATAGACAAAATCAATAGGATAGATAGATAGATGGAGATACATAGACAGATGAATGGATAGGTAGGTAGACAGATACATACATACATATGTACATAGATGGAATAAATGGAATAGATGAGATAGATATAAAGACATGAAGATAGATGCTTAGATATTTATTATTTTTAAATATTCAAGGTAAGGTAAAATAACACATTGATACACATGTACACAAAAGAGTTCAGTTCTGGTTTTTATTGTGTTTTTTATGTTCGACACAATTTCTGCAGTTAGATGCAAACTTTCTATAGAAGCTGCTCATACATTTTGTGGCATTTATAAAAGTGCAGAGGTAGCATATAAACAGGTGAGAGAAATTCCCTAAAAAAGGTCAGCCATTCATGCATTTCTTTTCTAATTGGTATTGTTTCTCTTTACGCACCTGCAATGTCCTTTTCTCTGCATTTCATTTTGTCCCTGGAGAATCATATCCTAGGGCAGTACGTTTTTCAGAGATGTGTGGAAGATTCTAAAGCCTTTTGCTCTTCTGCTATAATTAAACATAACTATATTTGGAATAATAATTTCCTTATTTATTGTGCATATTACCTCCTTTGAGACAATCAAATCATAATTAATATCAGTGATTATGTTTTCTATGCAGCAAACAACTTCTTGAAAGTGAATTAAGGTAGAAGAATACAAAGGGAGGTTAAGATTGGCCATGAAACCTAAATGTTTTCCGCTTCTGAATAGTTCTGAAATAAATATGCATTCATAGTCTTTTTGTATGTAACTTACAGTATGAGGGCACTCAAACCAAAAAATGAACCCAACTGATAGAAAAATAATAGAGATATACAAGCATTCCCAAAATGTTTTTTTCCCAGAAACCCACGTCACTCACACAAACAGAAAAAAATCTAGTTGACTAATGCCCAGAGTATGAATAACGATTCTGAAATTTATTCAGAGTTCTTAAATTTCTCTGGATATCATGATCATTTCCGCTCTCAGTGTTACTTAAAGATATCCTATTTATTTAAGACTTATCTATGTCCTAAACCTCTATAGGAGCCACTCCTCTTTCTGCATAAGATGATTGCTAAGTTTAGCAAATTAAATTACAGCAACACACTGTTTAATTCAAATTTGAGAAAACTGCCGCATACTCTTTCTGTATAAGCATTTTGTAACATGCCACAGTTAGGATATGCTCATACTAATACTGCATTCGGAGTTTATCAGAACTTCAAATGTAACTGGGCAGAAATAATTCTATTTCTGGAAGAAGTACAGTGTATATAGAAGGACAGAAACAATTCTATTTCTGGAAGAAGTACAGTGTATATAGAAGGACAGAAACAATTCTATTTCTGGAAGTATAGTGTATATAGAAGGTCTCCGTTGTGTGTTTGTGGTGGTTCTCGTGATATCCTCTGCATTCTTGCCAAGCTCTTCTTCTATCCATGGTTAGAAAGCCAGGCTGACTATTTGCTCAAAATCACAACTCTTTCATCCTAACATATATGATACCCATTTGTTCCTCTCATGTGATTATGGCTGTCATGGGCACAAGTAAGTCACTTTTACAGAGAGCATCAAGAGCCCTTTCTGTGGGATGCATTAAATGTTACAATTAAAAAAATAATAATTTCCTCTGATACACAAAATAAGTGTATAAGTAATGCCCTAGATATCTAATATTTTATTTATCTAATGACTTTCCTGTTGCTAAAACATATATTTTTCTGTGTTTGAATGCCTTGGTTCATTATGGACACTACTTCTGCCTGTCTGCTTCTCCCTTTTTTCCTTTTTCTTTTTCTGTCTCCCTCTCTCTCTCCATAGAAGTAAAACATTTGAAAATATTAATGAATAATATATAAGCATATAATTCCTATGAAATTACCATACTTGTAACTTTAAAATTGTTATGTATTGTCAATATTGGCAATTCATCTGACACAAAATACTGCATGCATGTATTTTTACATATGCATATGTCTTTCTATCCATCCATCCATCCATCCATCCATCCATCCATCCATCCATCCATCAATTCACCCACCCATCCATCCATTCACCTATCCATCTGCCCATTCATTCATCCATCAATCCATCCATTCATCTACCCATCTACCCATTCATTCATTAATTCACCTATTCATCCAGCAATCCATTCTTTCATCTATATACACATCCATCTATTCATTCACCTATCCATCTGCCCATCCATTCACTCATCTACCTATCCATCCATTCACTTATTCATCTGCCTATTCATCTATCCATCTATTCATCTACCCGTTCATTCATTCCTTTACCTATCCATCTGCCCTTTCATCCACCAATCCACTTTTTTCACCATCTACCTATCCATTCATTCACCTTTTCATCCACCAATCCATTCATCCATCCATCCATTTATCCATCCATCTACCCATCCATCCATTCATTCACCTGTCCATCTGCCCATTCATCAAACTATTTATTCATTCATTCACATATCCATCCACCAATCCATTCATCCATTGAACCATTTACCCGTGCATCTACCCATCTATTCATTCATTCACCTATCTATCCATCCACTCATCTATGTACCGACATATCTATACATATATACATCAACCCATCAATGTACCCATTATCCACTTACCCATCTTTTCATCCATCCACTCATCCATCTACTGATTCAGCATCCATCCATTCATTTATTTATTTATAAGCCATCCATCCATCTATTGATTCATCACTATCTATCTTTGCACTCACCCACATTGATTTATCTCATTCATATGCTTTCCTGTATGCATCCATTTCTTTCTACAGATGTTGCCCAAGAAGGCCTTCCTTAATAATCATAGTCATTACAATATATATAATACTCATTATACTATTATATATGTAGTAGTCATTACACTATATATAATTATGGTCTTTACACTGTAATATGTATATTATAGTCATTACACTATATACGTATTATAGTCATTACACTTTTTTTTTTTTTTTGAGACAGTCTCACTCTGTTGCCCAGGCTGGAGTGCAGTGGCACCATCTGTGCTCACTGCAAGCTCTGCTTTCCGGGTTCACGCCATTCTCCTGCCTCAGCCTCCCAAGTAGCTGGGACTACAGGTGCCCACCACCACGCCCAGCTAATTTTTGTTGTATTTTTAGTAGGGATGGGTTTTCACCGTGTTAGCCAGGATGGTCTCAGTCTCCTGACCTCGTGATCCACCCGCCTCGGCCTCCCAAAGTGCTGGGATTACAGGCGTGAGCCACCACGCCCAGCCTACACTTTTTATATATAGTGTATATATATGCACACACACTATTATAGCTATTAAATTACCTGTCTTTTCAATTTAAGTCAATACACTATTATATATAACAGTGTAATGATAATACACTATATTTTAAATATATAAAATAGTTATTACACTATTACATATATAATAGTCATCACACTATTATATATTATAGCCATTACACTATATATTATATCATTACACTGTTTTATATATATTATAGTCATTACACTATATATAATAGTCTTGACACTATATATACATGCACGTTTTATAGTCATTATACTATATATTATAGTCATTACACTATATGTTAATAATCTTACACTATATATAGTGTAATAGTCATATATAATAGTCAATAACTATATATAATAGTCATTGCACTATACATATAAAATAGTCATTACACTATATAAATTATAGCCATTACACTATATATACATTATAGTCATTACATTATATATATAAAACAGTCAATACATGATATATATAATAGTCATTATACTACATATAATAGTAATTACACTATTATGTATATATTATAATCATTGTACTATATAAAATAGTCGTTATACTATATATAATAGTCATTATATTGTGTATATATAATAGTCATTACATTATATATAATAGTTGTTACACAATATATGTAATAGTCATTATACCATATATTACAGTTATTACACTATATAGTGTAATAGTCATCTATTTATAATAGTCAATACAGTATATACATAAATCATTATATTGTACACCTTGAATATATATATAATATTTACTTGCCAATTAAACATTTTATTTTATTTTTATTTTTATTGGTTTTATTTGTATCTGAAAATGTGTTCTTTTATCTTGCATTTGATGCTACATATAGAATTCCAGGTTTAAAATCACTTCCCTCAGCCCTCCCAATTCAACATTTTAAAAGAAAAAAATTAACCTACGTGTTTGTGGGAAATATTTGCTCATTTTAAGATGGCCCAAACTTTTTCCATAAAAGGCCAGAGAGGAAATATTATTGACTTTGTGACCTGTGCAGTCTGTCTCAACTACGCACCTCTACAGTTTACTGTGACGAAAGTTACAGAAAGCACATCAACAAATGGGTGTGACTGTGTTTCAATAACACTTTATTTACAAAAACACTTGGACAACCCATAGACCCTAATTTGCCAGCCTCTGTTCTAAATGTTTACAGTCAGTAATAGAGCATATGATAAAATCTGGGATGCCAGGCCAGGTGCTCATGCCTGTAATCCCAGCACTTTGGGAGGCTGAGGCCGGAAGATCGCTTTAGCCCAGGAGTCTGAGACCATCACGGCCAAGATGATGAGATCCCATCTCTACAAAAGAAAAAAAAAAAGGAAAAAAAATTGCCAGACATCATGGCACACACCTGTAGTTCCAGCTACTGAGGAGGCTGAGGTGGGACGATTGCTTGAGCCTAGGAGTTCAAGGCTGCTGTGAGCCATGATCGAGCCAGTGAACTCCAAAGTGAGTGACAGAGTGAGACCCTGTCTCAAAACAAAAACAAAAGCAAAAACTGGGATGCCAGCACTCTCAGCTTAATTATCAGGACTACATCAGCCTAGCTTTAGTATTCCTTCCCAACAATGCTTGCAAAGGAATGTAAGGTTGTAAGCTAGCGAATGACTTCATAGATTCAGAATATTCAAATTTTAGGTAACTCATCAGGGTAAACATCCTCCTTCTCAGGATAATTGAACCTCAAAGCAGAAAATTCTCCTGCTTATCAAATCAAATCTTCCTCAAAACTCATTCCCAAGCTCTTCCATGCTTATATTTCATGTGCCGTTTTTACCTACATAGGAATCTCAAAGAATACCACAGAACCAACCCCAAGCTATTTCACTGAAGGTTTGTCCAAATACAAACAGATACCGACATCAAATGGCCAGGCTTAAAATAAATCCCTGCAACCCAGACAACCAAAACCTATACATTTTTTCTCTTGTGTGTTCCCTTCTGAGCTGTTCCCAAGGCTTTATAGTTAGTGGACTCTCTTGGCTGTGTTTGCCCCATGTGGTATCATGTCACTTTTGAAGAACTGATGGTTAACAAGGAGAATAAATATTTGTCCTAAATAAAATGTCCTAGTTTTTATTTTCTTATAGGTGTAGGGGGACAGCTATTGTTCCTCGTGTAGCAAAAAATAAGAAAAAAAAAACAAAAAAACAAAAAAGTGACATAAATTCAAATCTGCATCTTCTGAGCAAACATTTTGGTTTATTTGGTATTTCATATGAAAACAGAAGGCTTCTTTGAGGTTCTTCTTGCAGTCCTCAGAAGTGAAAAAGGAGCTCTTATACGCTGTTAGTGGAAATGTAAAATAGTTCCACTGGCCGGGCGCGGTGGCTCACGTCTGTAATCCCAGCACTTTAGAGGGCTGAGATGGACGGACCACGAGGTCAGGAGATCGAGACCATCTTGGCTAACACGGTGAAACCCTGTCTCTACTAAAAATACTAAAAATTAGCCGGGCGTGGTGGCGAGCACCTGTAGTCCCAGCTACTCGGGAGGCTGAGGCAGGAGAATGGCGTGAACCTGGGAGGCGGAGCTTGCAGTGAGCCGAGATCACACCACTGCACTCCAGCCTGGGTGACAGAGTGAGACTGTCTCAAAAAAAAAAAAAAAAAAAAAAAAAAAAAATTGTTCAACCATTGTGGAAGATGGTGTGGCAATTTCTCAAAGACTTAGAACCAGAGATACCATTTGACCCAGCAATACATTACTAGGAATGTACCCAAATGAACAAAAATCATTCTATTATAAAGATACATGAATATGTATGTTCACTGCAGCACTATTCACAACAGCAAAGACGTGGAATCAACCCAAATGCCCATCAATAATGACTGGATAAAGAAAATATGGTACATAGACGTCTTGGAATACTGTGCAGCCATAAAAAGGAACAAGATCATGTCCTTTGCAGAGACATGGATGGAGCTGGAAGCCATTATCCTCAGCAAACTAACACAGGAACAGAAAACCAAATACCACATGTTTTCGCTCATAGGTGGGAGCTGAACACTGAGAACATATGGACACAGGGAGGGGAACAACACCCACTGGGGCCTGTGGGGGCAGAGGAAGGGAGAGCATTAGGAAAAATAGTTAATGTATGCTGGGCTTAATACTTAGGTGATGGGTCAGTAGGTGCAGCAAACCACCATGGTACACGTTTACCTGTGTAACAAACCTGCACATCCTGCATATGTACCACAAAACTTAACATTCAATTACATTAAAGTTAAAAGTTGGACTCAATGAAAACAACTCTTCCTGAGTACTAAGTGAAAATGTTTAACCTTTTATCCTTCTTAAATACCTGTGAGAAGAGTTTGATGTGTTTAATAACTGAGGGCCAAGCAGCAGAGCTTTGTGCCCATTTGCTGACATATTGTCCATGACTGCTTCCACATGTTACCTTAAGTTCAGCCTAAAGCTGCTTCCTTCATGTTTTAAGTTCAGCCTAAAGGTTTTTCCGTAAGTGAACGGTAACCCAAGTCGTTGTGCAAACAGACTCTAACCTACTCTTTTTTTTTTTTTTTTTTTTGGTGTGGGGGAGACAGGGTCTCACTCTGTCTCCCAGTGCAGTGGTGCAATCACGGCTCACCACAGCCTCCACCTCCTGGGCTCAGGTGATCCTCCCACCTTAGCTTCTTGAGTAGTTGAGACCACAGGAGTGTCAGCAAGCCCAGTTGATAATTTTTAAAATTATTTGTAGACATGGGGGTCTCACTACGTTGCCCAGGCTGGTCTGGAACTCCTGGGCTCAAGCAATCCTCCCACCTTGGTCTCCCAAAGTGCTGAGATTACAGGTGTGAGCCACCATGCTCAGCCACCTGATCTTGTACCAATCGCAGAGTTTCAGCCAATCAAAGGCAGCCAAATGTTCAAGCCATGGCTAAATAAGGCAAACACGGAGCTGTAAGCAATCCAGCTGTGTTTGTACCTCACTCCTGTCTCCTGTGGATTGCTTTCCTTTTCCTGTCTATAAATATTATGTGACCATGAGGCAGCCCGGGGTCACTCTGAACCAATTCTGGTCTGGGGGTCGATTCATGAATTGTTCTTTGCTCAATGAAACTGTTAAATTCAAGTTGTCTAAAGTTTTTCTTTTAACCCATGCTGCAATGGGAAAGTTGCTCATCGTGACAGAGATGTGTGGCCCACAAAGTTAAACATATTCACTATTTGGCTTTTGACAGAAAAAAAGATGTAGAAAAGCCAGAAGAGAGAGAAGACGTTCCTAACCTTAATGTCTATGTTTTCAATGTCCTTCCTTTCCTCTCCCCTTCTCCATCATTCCTTCTAATGCCTGAGTTAGAAATTGCTTGTAGAGTAGTCCATTTTTAGCAACTCCACTAACACAGTCCTTTCTATATCCTTTCCAATGTCCCCTGCATTTTGTTGTTAAAAGTTAGGAATTTGCCTTCAAATTCTGCTGACTTCTGATATAAAAGGAACTGTGTTCCATGGCTTTAAATGGTAACCACTCTTTTCTTTTTATAGCATTTCAATTTTTTTTTTTTCTGAACACATATGGACATTCCCTGGTGTTCAGGAAATGGATGGCGGGGAGGATCCCATGCCAGCTGCCTCTCACGTTTGTCACATTAAAAATAAAAATAGCTTCTTAAACTGATATCAGCTCATCAATTCTATTCATGGTGTTCCTTAAGATTCCTATGTAGGTAAAAATAACACATAAAACATAAGGCATATGCACTTTTCTGAAGGGACCAGGAGTGCAAGCCTAGTTTGTAAGAAGAAAGCATCGTGTGAGATTTTCAGGAAGTCACACGTCTCCAATCTGATCTTGCATAGCGCAACACCCGAATAAATGGTCTTCATGGATATTTTTGTACATTTTGAGTCACTGTTTTTCTATACTTATCTGAAACTCCTAAAAAATCCTATATAATTTTAAATGCCACTATAAAACTCATGCCTTTAAAGGACACAAATTTTCATTCCCATGCAGAGAAAATGTATTATTGAAAAAAAAACTCATTTACTTCAAAGACAGGACTCGCACCATGCAATTAAGTTTACTGCCTAATGAACAAATTGCAATATTATAATAATAACTTTTATTATTAGTTTTACCTGAAACTTGAGTTTCAATTAAAACACATATAACTTAAGTAGGTGCAGTTATTCTCAAAGTAGGTGTAGTGCTACATTTTTAATAAAACAGAACAAATACATTACAATTTTACAGGAAAATCAGTTTCTTGCCACCGGCAACATTATATTAATCTAATTTCTTTGCAACTTTTGTTTCCTGGCAGCTAGAAATGGTGGCATTTCTTTGGATGCTACTGGTAGTCCCTGCTGTTAAGCTAATTGCAGCCTCTGCCCCAAACAAGGTTCATTAAAGGCATAATCTCACTGAAAGTATCCTCAACCATGCCCTTAAGAGGCGTATTCCTATTTTCTGCTCAACAGCGGACATTAGCCCTTCAAATTGCCTTTTGAAATGGGCAGCAATATCCTGATTTTATCTCCTCTATATTTATCTACTGCCCTTTTTATAAAGTCTCTGGACTGTTGGTGTCTCTTTTCTCCTCATTTTTTTTCATTTGTTCAACCTTTGAGCATTTGAGGGAATATTTTATATCGCATCTTATATAGGGCATCCACAATTCAGAGAGAAAAACACAAATTGATTCCCTTTCAGTACTCTTAAAGTTTGGTTCTCCTTGCTAAAATAAATTCATGGTATATAAAAACCAGATAAAAAGAAAGAAGATATCCCATAAACTAACCACCAGACACAACGATTGTTACCCTCCTGGAAGAAATATTTCATTCCAAGTTTTTTGCACATTTTGCAAAGTTGATACAGTAGATTAGTTGCACTAACATCCTCATTTTATTTGTCTAGGACATTTGCATATGACCTTTCTTTCCCCCATCAATAAGTGGAATCTATTTCTCTATATTCTTTGAACATTCTTTGTAACACACTTTAAGCCAAGGGTCCCCAGCCCTCTGGTCTGTGGCCTGTTAGAAACTGGGTCACACAACAAAAGGCAAACAGCGGGCCAGCCAGTGAAGGTTCATCTGTATTTACAGCCACTCCCCATCGCTTGCCTGAGCTGCCTGAGCTCCCCCTCCTGTCAGATCAGCGGCAGCATTAGATTCCCATAAGAGGTGCAAACCCTATTGTGAACTGCACATGTGAGGGATCTAGGTTGTGTGCTCCTTTTGAGAATCTAATGCCTGATGATCTGTCACTGTCTCCCATCACCCCCATATGGGACCATCTAGTTGCAGGAAACCAAGCTCAGGGCTCCCACTGATTCTACATGATGGTAAGTTGTAGAATTATTTCATTCTATATTACAATGGAATAATAGTAGAAACAAAGTGCACAATAAATGTAATGCCCTTAATCATCTTGAAACTTTCCCCCCAACCCTGGTCTGTGGAACAATAGTCTTCCATGACACTCGTCCCTGGTGCCAAAAAGGTTGAGGGCTGCTGCTTTAAGCAACAGGATGTCATCAGACACATGATATAAGCAGACACATTCAAAAGTGCTTTTCTGTTGCCACATCTTCTCCTGGATGCTCCTACTACCGAGGCTAGCCTACTGAAGGATGAGAGACCATAGGAAGGAGAATTCACTTGTTCTAGCGGAGGCCATTTTTGACCAACCTGCCTCTGGGCATCCCATCACCCAGCCTCAAACAGATGGGATCAGATCTTGACTTGAAAAATATTAAAGATAAACAACAAGCAGAAAAATATTAAAATGTTGTAATTGGGAAAAACCCAAATATTTGTGGAATTATTGGCTCACATTATGTTTTCTAGAAAAGCAATGTGATGATTAATTGTATGCATCTACTTGACTGGGCTAAGGGATACCCCAATTGTTGGTAAAACATCATTTCTGGGTGTGTCTGTGAGAGTGATTCCAGGAGAGATGAACACGTGAGTTGGTAGACTGAGGAAAGAAGTTATTCCCTCACCCATGTGGATGGGTATCATCCAATCTGCTGAGGGCCCCCATGGAACAAAAGGCAGTTAGCACCTTTGCAAAATTATGACTGAGACCGTGAAAGAGATCTAACCAACCAACTCCATCTTGCTTCTAAACTTTAAGCTGTCCTTTTTCCTTCCTTGGCTTAGGTTGAACTAACTAAGAGGAACTTAGTTTATAGTTCATAGTTTAAAACAAAGACGATAACAGCCCTTTCCCAAAACAAACCTCCTTCTTGCCTGGGGAATAGACTGCCTTTGAAGGACTAACAAATTAGCTACAAGATTAGAAATTATGGTTTAGGAGTCATGTAGCTGGAGGCTACAAGATTCTGACCCTCCCTAAACTGCTTCTACAAATAGTGCCTGAAATATTTTGCAGATCCCACACCTTGATGGATCAGCTGGCACCACCCACACTGATAAACCGGCTGATCTTATCTTGTGGCTCCCACCCAGGAATGGACTCAGCACAACAGGACAGCTTCAACTTCCCATGATTCCATCTCCAACCCAACCAATCAGCTCTCTTGACTCACTGGTCTTCCCCCACCCACCAAGTTGTCCTTAAAAACTCTGCTGCCCAAATGCTCTGGGAGGCTGATTTGAGTAGTAATAAAACTCCAGTCTCCTGCACAACCAGCTCTGCATGAATTACTCTTTCTTTACTGTAATTCCCCTGTCTTGATAAATTGGCTCTGTCTAGGCAGCAGGCAAGGTGAACCTGTTGGGTAGTTACAAGCAGAGGAAGCTCTGCTTGATCTTGGACCTCTGTCTTCTTCTATCCTCAGTCATCAGAGCCCTTGCTTCTCAGGCATTGCAGACTCCAGGGTTTACAGCAGTGTCCCTCTAGGTCCTCAGGTCTTTGGACTCAGACTGAATGACACCACTGGCTTTCCTGGAGGTCCACCTTGCAGAGGGCAGATTAAAATCTGATTCCATAATCCTAAACTTAAGCAATCCTCCCGCCTTGGCCTCCCAAAATGCTGGGATAACGGGTGTGAACCACCATGCTGGGTCAGCCACGTGGTTTTTATCTCAACCAGTCAACTGCTGTTGTAGTGAGAATGCAGCCAAAGAAAGCGCATTAAAAAAGACTGTGGTTATGTACCAATAAAACTTTATTATCACAAACAGTTGGCCAGCCCACAGCCCATAGTTTGACAGCTATGGTTCTAGATATCCACAGCCATTGTTATAGCATGTGCATGATACATCTTTGTAAGGAGAAAACTGAATGTTGGTGCTTAGAACTATGAGGTGGAAATTAAAGAAAGAAAAATAAAAAGAAAAAAAAGCTTTCCTGTATTAGGCTGACTTATCCCAGAGGCAGCAACAGGCACAGCCCAGACCCAGGAAGAGCCTCAATAAACACTATCTGAGAACTTAGGACACAAAGGAATGTGCTCTGGAGACTCTCCCAGCACTCCCTCAACATAGGGAGGAGGAAAGCAAATTTTCCTTTCTCTTATGGTATGAGTTTATAGATTCCTGTTCTCTGTAACTAGTAACTTCAAGTATTCTGTTTTATCTAAGCGGTACAGTGAAGGTCATGAGCTATCTGAGCAGGCCTGGACTACAACCACCTGGGTGACATAGTGAAGGTTATGAGATAAGCCCAGGCAAGGCACTAGAGCAAGCCTAGATAATAGCCCTCTGGGCCACATAGCAAGATGTCACATGTAATCCTGAGTAATGCACCTGTCACAATTTGATTAACTGCCTTTGTTTTGCCTCTGTATCCTTGCTTTTGCTTCGCACCACTGTAAGCTTGTTTCAGGCTAGCCAACCCCCTTTTTGAAGTGTGTATAAAGGTCAAGTGCTGTCTTTGTTCTGGGCCCAGTCTCTGAATGATAATCCACTGGGTCTGAGTGCACTCAATAAAACAATAAAATACTTCTGCTTTACCCTGTGACGTCTCTGGTCCTCCTGATTCCCGCAACACTTAATGTCAGGATTCTATCAACCAGACATTACTGCTTGCTCCAGGCAATGTTTACAAAGCATTAGAAGCTTGTAAACCAATAAGTAACTTCATAGCTAGATTTAGGAACTTCCTGAAAAATCTATGTATTATAGTATCAGATGATTTAACTGGATAACCAGCCCACTTCTGAGGATAATTGATAATGTAGAGCAGCAAACTCTCTTGTTTATTATATCAATTCTTCATTCTTCAAGACTCATTTCAAAAGTTTTCCATTGCAAGCCAAGCCCAAGCTACCATACCCAGTGTTGCCCACATTTAATTCAACACCCGCCTCAAAAGACCTGTCTGAAAGCATGTGAACCTAGAACAGTGTTCAGGCAAAGACTTAAGGAAATCTCTTAGCAGAAATTGCATTTTGTTGTTTCTTCTCTGTGCTATTCTGCTTTGCAAAATCTAGCTGCCCTGACCTCCTCAAGCGCTGTGTTTTGTCTCTTGAACTCAAGGAGACCTCTGTGCTCTGGTTGTATCACCATTTCCTAAACAACCCTAACCTGGGGCACTCTCTCCCAGGGCTCAGCTGTAGCTGTTTCTGCTCTCTGAGAAACTGCCTTACTGTGCTCCCTAATGTCTCACTTGTGTAGGCAGAGGAAGTTGTTTAGTATACTTTTTGTTTTTCTAATTTTTTCAGGTGCTCTCATTCTGGTAAACCTTTCATATCCATGAGAACTAAGCTCTGATTTTTTTATCTTGCCCAAATTCCTATCTAAGAGGTCTGGAGAGTCATGCCCTACAAGCCATAAATCCTCATCAGATGAATTTCATTTAACCCTATATATTGTGACTTACTTTCCAGTCTGACTCTGGCATAACAATATGAGACAAGGAAAAAGTTAAAATATTTTACCCCAAAACATGTTTCTTTGCCATACCTTGAAATGGCTCTGCAAAGCTGTCTTTTGTGGGAGAAAATTTGCATCTGTAAAGAATCTCTATTAACATAGCTACATCTTTTTCTTCCAGACCCTCCCAATCCTAAAAAGATTAATTAAGAGTCTAGCACCTTTTAAAGATCTGAATAGGAAACATTTGTCATCTGTTGTCTCTAAGGGCAGCCACTATAAGACTTCAAAAGAACCTTGATCTCCCCAGAATGTATAAAACCAAGCTGCACTCGAACCATTTTGGGCACATGTTCTCAGGACATCCTGAGGGCTGTGTCACAATCCATGGTCACTCATATTTGGCTCAGAATAAATCTCTTCAAATATTTTACAGTTTGACTCTTTTCATCGGCATCCAGAAGGAGAATTCTGGATATTTAATTGGGAGTGTCAGGTTAGGTTGAAATTTCATTTAACTTCAAGATTAAGGGTGGGACGTGAATGGGGTTGGAATTTGTATTTGCTTAAATGTTCTGATTCCCATTTTTCATTTTCTTTCCATATGAGTTTTTACATGATGGCTATTTTGGTCTAGGCACTTTGTACACAGGGTGGATGACAAAGAATTTAACCAAAACCTTTTCTGTCACTGCAGAAAAGTGAAACTTCTTCAATGAGTGGTGTCATATGTGTGTGTGGGTCGGGGGAAAATGTATTTGGGAGTAGCATCATGTATCCTTGATTTTTTTCTTCTGTGAAAGGTCCTGAATGTCTCTTCCTTTCCATTTCTTTTTACTACATCATCTCCAAAGACAGCATTTCATTCTTTTTTACAACTGACTCCCCAAAATTTGTCAAGTTGTTCCTGGAAAGGAGGTGCTGATGCAGAACCTAAGAGAGGGTTCTTGGACCTTGCACAAGAAAGAATTTGGGGTGAGTCCATAAAGTGAAAGCAAGTTTATCAAGAAAGTAAAGGAATAGGCCAGGCGTGGTGGCTCACGCCTGTAATCCCAGCACTTTGGGAGGCCAAGGTGGGCAGAACACAAGGTCAGGAGTTCGAGACCAATCTGGCCAACATAGTGAAACCCCGTCTCTACTAAAAATACAAAAAATTAGCAGGTGTGGTGGTGTGTACCCGTAATCCCAGCTACTCGGGAGACCGAGGCAGGAGAATCATGTGAACCTGGGAGGTGGAGCTTACAGTGAGCCGAGATTGTGCCATTGCACTCCAGCCCGGGTGACAGTGTGAAACTCCGTCTCAAAAAAAAAAAAAAAAAAAAAGAAAGTAAAGGAATAAAAGAATGGATACTACACAGGCAGAGCAGCTCTGAGGGCTGCTGGTTGCCCATTTTTATGGTTATTTCTTGATTGTATGCTAAACAAGGGGTGGATTATTCATGCCTCCCCTTTGTAGACCATATAGGGTAGCTTCTTGAGGTTGTCATGGCATTTGTGAACTGTCACAGTGCTGGTGGGAGTGTAGCAGCGAGGACGACCAGCAGTCACTCTTGCTGCCATCTTGGTTTTGGTAGGTTTTGGCTTCTTTACTGCAACCTGTTTTATCAGCAAGTTCTTTGTGACCTGTATCCTGTACTAACCTCCTATTTCATCCTGTGACTTAGAATGCCTAACCTCCTGGGAATACGGCCCAGCAGGTCTCAGACTTATTTTACCTAGCCCCTATTCAAGATGGAGTTGCTCTGGTTTGAACACCTCTGACAAAGTGAGCAGCACCCTGAAACCTTCCAGTTTCATCTTAGTAGTCAATGATCTGATATTCAAGATACCTTTATGACTATTTTTGCAGTTCATGTAGATTTTCTATTTTTAGGAGTATATTGGGTCAATCTTTAGACTGCTTTTCCCATCCTTGCCTTATTTTTTGTTTTGTTTTTGAAACAGAGTCTCTTTCTGTTGCCCAGGCTGTAGTGCAGTAGTGAAATCATAGCTCACTGCAGGTCAAACTCTTGGGCTCAGGCAATCCTCCTGCCTCAGCCTCTTGAGTGGCTGGAAGTACAGGCATGTGCCACAACATTAGGCTAATTATTGTTTTGGATCAGGGGAGAGATGTGGTTTCACTATGTTACCCAGGCTGGTCTCAAAATCCAGGGCTCAGATCCTCCCACCTTGGCTTCCCAAAGCACTAGGATTATAGGTGTGAGCCACCACATCTGGCCTTCATTCTCTTTGAATATTGTATAGAACCCCCTAGTTCTCTGCCAAAGATTTTTGCAGGTACTGTGTGCAAGCTTAGGAGATGGCTCCTCCAGAATTTTTTTAAAATTGTTTCTTCATTCAAATTATTTGAAGTTTACAGTGTTATTTTTTTCTTATACATTATACTGAAGGCATAGGGTTTCCTTGGTTTTATTTTATCTATTAATTGTATCTATTGACCTATAAAATTTTTTTGGAGGTTGTGTTAAAAGATACGGATTTAGGCGGCCACCATTACATTGGCCTCCTGCAATTATGTTTTAAAACCTAGTTCGATTTGAAGTCCTGTAAACCACAAATAACTCGATGTTGCTTTGAGAATATACAGCTACCTCTAGTATTCCTTTTAGATCTTCAGTGTTCCCAGAAATTATTCACTTACAATCAACTTACTTCTGAGAAATATGCATCCTTTAGATGTCATAGTTTCTTTACCCTCCTAACAGCGAAAAATGGATCTCATGCCAAAAATCTTCTGCTATTGATAAGAACTGTCAACAAACAAAATAGTGTGCACATGCTTTTCTTATAACTGAATGATTAAGTAAGTATCACTATGCAAATTTAATAGTCCTGAAACATAGACAGATAAAGTGGTCATTTTCTTACTCTTCTGTTTATTGACTAACATGTTACTGATGCAATTTTCTCTCTATCTTCTTTGAATCCTTTCCACCAAGCAGAGTTTTTAATGCAAACACTGATCATGAATGTAAAGTGATTTCTGGGGTTGTCTGCAGCATCCACATATGCATGCTCTTTAAATATACTTTCTATTTCAGAAAGGAACACACCAAATATGACACTCTAACACCTTGAAAACTCCAGCTCCCAGTTGGGTGCGGTGGCTCATGACTGTAAACTCAGCGCTTTCGGAGGCCAAAGCAGGAGGATCATTGGGGTCAAGAGTTGGAGACCAGCCTGGGCAACATGGCAAGAACCTGTCTCTAACAAAAACACACACACAAAAAAAAGCCGGATGTGGTAACACATGCCTGTAGTCTCAGCTACTCGGGAGGCTGAGGCAGGAGGATTGCTTGAGCCTGGGAGGTGCAGGCTGCAGTGAGCTGAGATCACACCATTGTGTTCCAGCCTAGGTGACAAAGTGAGACCTTCTCTCAAATTTAAAAAAAAAAAAAAAACTCCAGCTCTCTGACGATGAGCTAGCATGTATGCCCTGCCAACATCCTTCATTGTTAAAGATGTTTAAATCGTTGTGAAAACTGAACATATTGAAGAGGCAAATTCTGCATGCAATTAAAAAAAAAAACTTATTACATTGGTTGCATTCAGCTGTAAGGAAAGAGTTGCTGAGGTTGTGAAAAAGTTTACGCTTTCAAGGCTGTTTTCATACAGTGTCAGTAATTTGCATGATTAAATGTAATGCGTTTCTGGTAATATTCCTATGGAGCAAATATGAATACAACTTTGCATTGCTAGTTAGGTTAATCTCTTCTGGATATCCCCTGCAGAGAGCCAGAGGCAAGTGTGTTAAAAGCTCTTTCTATGTAAGGAGGCAATCTGAATTCTGTGCATCTCCTAATGATCTTCCAAATGAAATTGTATTCTTAGCCTTTAAATGGGTTTTGTGTTTTTGTCAGTCCCCTGTATCATAGAGGTAAATTTGGCTCATGCTCTAAAATAATCACAGTCATGGGATTTAAAAAAGAGACATGCTTTGATGTCCTAGTTTTAAAAATAATATTTTATTCAGAAAAAAAATCTGTTCTAGATAATTAACTTTTAAATGCTATTAACACTTGTTGACCCTGGTTTCTCAAAAAAAGGCATTAATCCTACGCAATTGGAGATTCATTCTACTTGTTTGCATATTACTTTTTTTGAAGATGATCTTTCTGTTTCTGATTTATAATTTCCAATTTGTCAGTGCATCAAGTTGAGCATTCAAATCTAGACAGTTTCCCATACCATTGATCTACCAAACATCCAAGAGTTAATCATGCATGCAAATGTTATCTAGACTTCGCTACTCTTTTTTCCTCCTCTGATGACTTTGTATGAGATATATGAGGAAATTCTCAGAAAAAAAAGCACCCCAGAATTACACATATCAAATGACCAAAGAAGCTGCTTCTACAAATGTGCATTTATTTTTTAGTAACGAGAAATTGTATTTTAAAAATTCTTTTGGTTATGATTATTTTTCTAAAATGTTATGTTTCGATGGAAGACATGAAATACATATTGCAATATTAATTTTTCAACATGTACATATGTGTATAATACACAAATATAGGCATGTGTATATATACACTTGTATGTATATGCACATATATACTCTACATATGTGTGTTTGTATACATATATATAAATACTTATTTTGTGTGTGTGTCACAAACAAACAATACAAGGCATATTTATGAAACAACAAAGAACACTCATGAAGTTTGGAGAATGCTGCCAACAATTTCCCTTCTCTCCTCTTCTAAAATCTTCACTCCCACCTCATCTAGGTCCACGAAGAAGGCTGCCCTGTTTCTTTCTCTGACTTTTCCTCTACCATATGGAGAGAATGGTTTTCTATGTCTTAGTCACTGGCTCACGTCAACAATCGAGAGACTCCATTCTGCCTTTACAGGATGGATCTCCCAGCATTGGAATCATGGAGGAGGAGATGTTTAAGGTACCCATACAAGAGAAGGATGAGAAAAGAAGTCCTTGGAGTGAGATATTCCTGAGAAGAGGCTAGAAAAACACCTCAAGAGTCAGAAAAACACACTAATCACATGGCAACATAGTTTGAATCCAAGCAAAGGGGTCAAGGGGTGTGCTATTCTGCCCTATTAATGGCTAGAGAAAGGTAGGGCAAAACTTTGCATGCAGCATTGCAATCTTACGAATGAAAAATCCACATAATCTCATTATTGTCATGTTTGTATTAAAGCAGAGTCTCTCAAATGAGACGCATCTCCGGTATGATGCGCTCCTTCCATACACCAATATGTTAGGATTTCTTTACCTTGTTACTGATACAGACAGGAGACAGGGAAATACTGAGCAGAAGAAGGCAGTTCCCCAGCAAAGGCTCCACCCTCAAGCCTGGATACCTGCAGCCCTAAATGAGAACAGGTATTTCTGTTTTTCTGCCCAAAAAAGTTGCTTTTGGCCTGCCATGCCCCCTATCCTGTACCCATATAAACCCTGAACCTCAGGATCCAGAGGCAGATGAGGAGATGAGGAGACAAGCAGATGAATAGCAGAACGGCATGGCAGAGAAAGAGAGAAGGAAAGGAATGTCTGAGTGCTGAGGGGAGTTCGGCTGGGGGTGGTTGAAGATGAGTTCGGATGCTGGACAGCCAAACTCCAGGGGAAGATCATCTTCCCACTCCATCCCCCTTCCAGCTCCCATCCATCCCACTGAGAGCCGTTTCCACCATTCAATAAAACCCCTGCATTCATCCTTCAAGTCTGTGTGTGACCCAATTCTTCCAGGATGCTAGACAAGAGATCAGGATACAAAAAGCTGTCACACTGGCCCTCCACCATTGCAGAAAGGCAGAGGGGACATTGAGCTGGTTAACACTTAAGCCATCTGCAGACAGCAGACCTAAAAGATCATTGCAACACTGGGGCCACCCATAGACACTACCATGGGGCCAGAGCCCAAAGCACTTGCCCCAGCTCCTGCACCTGCTTGTCTGTGTGCTCCCCCTCCCGTAGGTGTTTGAGCTCACAGCAGTCAAAGAGAGAGCTGCACCCCTGTTGCATGCCCTGCAAGGAGGGCCAGTGAACTCTCCTGACTCATTACTATTGACATTTAGGGCCAGATGATTATTTGACATGGTGTACTGTCCTGTGCAATGTAGGATGTTGAGCAGCATCCCTGGTCTCCACCCACTAGGTCCGAGGAGCAACTACCACCCACAAATTAGGACAACCCCAAAAGTCACCAGATATTGTCAAATGCCTAGGGGACAGGCAGAAATTGCCCCTGTTTGAGAATGACTCACAAACAGACAGACAGATACACACACACACTAACTTACCTTTTGTTATACATAACTAACACAAAAATAGATAAAATTGTATAATGAACTCATTTTACCCTTCAGTTATCAACGCACATTTTTCTACGCATGTATCCACTAACCCCCATGCATATTATTTAGGTATTTATGTATTTATTTATTTAGTCAGGGCTGGGGACACAGGATCTTTCACTCTCTTGCCCAGGCTGGAGTGCAGTGGTGCAATCATGGCTCACTGCAGCCTCAACCTCTCCGGCTCAAGCCATCTTCCTGCCTCAGCCTCCTGAGTAGCTGGGAACACAGGTGCATACCATAACACCTCGCTAATATTAAAATTTCTTGTAGAGATAGAATGAGACCCTATCTCTACAAAAAATTTTAATTTAAAATTTGCCCAGGCTGGTCTGAAAGACCTGAGCTCAAATGATCCTCCCTCTTCATCCTCCTAAATCACTGGAATTACAGGTGTGAGCCACTTCACTGGGCCCTACTCTATTTACTGAAGCAATTTCTACCTACCACATGATTTCACCTGTAAATATTTTGATATTAATCTCAAAAAGATGAGAACTCTTTTAATATATAACCACACTATCATTCTACTTTAAATGTTAACAATATGTAAATATTAAATATTAAAAACAATATTTCCATAATCTAGCAAGTATTTCGATTGCCTGGATAGTATCAAATATATGTATACTACTAATCTGTTTCAGTTGGAATCCAATTAAAGTCTACACATTGCATTATTTGATATAGCTTTTAAGGTCTCTTTAAATATTTAGAATCTCTTTTTCTTTATTTTCTTTTCTGGCAATGTAGTTTTTTTTTTTTAAAGACCATTTGTCCTGCAGTTTTTATCCAGTATGAAATTTGTTCATTACATATGCAGGGAAACCTTACCTTTTTCTTTTGTTTTTAAATATTTTCTGTAGTTAGCAGTAGAGGCTTGAACATATACAAGTTTTATTTTTTTATCAAAAATATTTTATAGGTATATACCATCACCGAGATTGCCTCTCTTTTGTTGAACAACCATCAATGATCATTACTTAGAAATCCATTATTATATTATTTATTTTCATGATATACTGTTTCACTACTTCATAATTGGTTTCAAGACGGTGAAATTCCAGTTCTTTTCAGTCTTTCTATTAGCTGGATTATTTCTATAAAGAGAAATGTCCTGGAACCATACAAAACAGGTGGTATAGCTGGCTTATTCTTTACCTTTATATAGCAATCTTAAAAGATGATCAATGTAATAGGTTATAAATGTAACAGGTCCACTTATGCACCGGTTCATGGCTGACACAGTATGTTGGTATTAGAAGGGTAGAACTGCCAGAACAAAATACCATGAACCTGGGGGCTTATACAACAGACACGTACTTTCTCACAGTTCTGGAGCAGGTAAGTCCATGAGCAGGGTGTTTCCCATTTGGTTTCCCATTGAGTGCTCCTTTCTTGGCTTGCAGATGGCTGCCTTATTGTCACAGAGAAAGCTCTGATACCGCTTCCTCTTCTTATAAGGACACTAATTGCATCATGGGGGCAAGACCTTCATAATCTCATCTAAACATGATTATCTCTGAAAGGCCCTATCTCCAAAGGCCATTCCATTGGGAATGAGGGTGTATTAGTCTGTTCTCAGGCTACTAATAAAGACATACTCAGAACTGGGTAATTTATAAAGAAAAAGAGGTTTAATGAACTCACAGTTCCACATGGCTGGGGAGGCATCACAATAATGGCTGAAGGTGGATGAAGAGCAAAGTCACGTCTTATATAGCAGCAGGCATGAGAGCATGTGCAGGGGAACTCTCATTTATAAAACCATCAGATGTCATGAGACTTATTCACTAGCATGAGAACAGCACAGGAAAGACCCACCCCATTATTCAACTACTTGCCCCGGGTCCTCCCACAACACGTGGGAATTATGGTACCTACATTTCAAGATGAGATGTGGGTGAGGACACTGCCAAACCATATCAGAGGACTTCACTGTATACATTTTAGGAGGGACCCAAACATTGAGCCCATAGCAATGCTGTATAATAAGCCATCTCAACATCCAACAAAAAAAGATACTGATTCCCACTCACTTCCTGTGTTTCTACCAGAAATAGGCTATGGAATTAGCTGTCCTAGACTTGGGCTTGATTCCAAGCAACAGGTTACTTCCAGGGCAAACCCACATAGCTCCTACCTACTTGAAGCAGTGGACTATGTCTTTTCATTATAGCAATGGCAGAATTACAGGAGGGCAGGTTTTACTATGAAAGCTCACTTCAAGCAACTTTATTTGTGTCACATCCAGTAATATCCTGTCTATGTTAAATAACAAGATATAGAAAATATGATTAGGAATAGAGTGTATTAGAGCTCAAATCGGGAATAGCCACCCAGGAAACAGACTCCAGAGAAACAGGGCCAGCACTCTGAAGTTAAAAGTTAAGAACTTGGGCTGGGAGCGGTGGCTCACACCTGTAATCCCAGCACTTTGGGAGGCTGAGGCGAGTGGATCATGAGGTCAGGAGTTCAAAACCAGCCTGGCCAATATGGTGAAACCCCATCTCTACTTAAAAAAAAATACAAAAATTAGCCAGGTGTGGTGGCGCACACCTGTAGTCCCAGCTACTTGGGAGGCTGAGGCAGGAAAATCACTTGAACCCAGGAGGTGGACGTTGCAGTGAGCCGAGATTGCACCACTGCACTTCAGCCTGGGTGACAGAGTGAGACTCCATCTAAAAAAAAAAAAAGAAAAAAAGTTAAGATCTTGTTTATATAGGCATAAAAACAAAATAAATTTAGTAGGATTATACCATATTCTAGACAAAGCTTGTTTATGAGTTACAATAATTTAACTAGCGACAGTTTGTTTTTTTCTCTGTACAGCTTCTTTTCTTTTCTTTACAGCTTGTTTTCATTTCCTTTCCAAATTAAAAGAATATATTTAATTTTCCATCTCACACAGTGTGATAGCCATGAAGACTTTGTGTGAAGAATGTAAGAAAAAAGTTAATCTATAATGAAGATCTACAGTGAATGGAGAAGGAGGGTTCCCTGGAGCCCTTTAAATGTACAATAGTTTACAAAACATTTCAGTTACAGAGATGGCTTAATCTATAATCAGAGAAGCAAAAGTCTCAGTTGACTAAGTTACACTGCCTGTCACATGATTTATTTCCTCTACTCACATGCCTTTAAGTCTAAAAATAAAATAAAATTTCAGGCTGGGTGCAGTGGCTCGTGCCTGTAATCTCAGCAATTTGGGAGGACGAGGCAGGCAGATCACTTGAGGCCAGGAGTGCCAGACCAGCCTGGCCAATATAGTGAAACCCTGTGTCTACTAAAAATGCAAAAAATTAGCCAGGTGTCATGGTGAGTGCCTATAATCCCAGCTACTCAGGAGGCTGAGGCAGGAGAATCGCTTGAACCCTCAAGGCAGAGGTTGCAGTGAGCCAAGATCATGCCACTGCACTCCATCTAGCCTGTGCAACAGAGCAAGACTCTGTCTCAAAAAAATAAAAAATAAAAAATCAAATAAAATTCTAATGGTTTAGATTTTTGAATTATGTATTTTCCAATTCCATTGGACAAAGCAAGTTTCATGGCCAAACTAACATCAGTGTAGATTTCGGAAGAGAGAAGTTAGTATCCGCTTACATAACATTTCTAAACTCTAATAATTCCTAGAACCCAATAAAACTGAAGTTTAAATTTTTTTCATCTTTTTTTCTGGGGTTGAGGGAGGATAGGTGTATCATTATTAACCCTTTTAAATCTGTTTTGATCCACTGCAGTCACTATTCTTGTTTCCAATTGTGTTGCTCTTGGTCATCTTTGCTGATGTTGAGAGTCGCCTCAAAACTTCTTTTTCCCTGCAGGATGTTAGTGGACGTGATGAAAATAAACCTGCTTGAAGTATGGGCTCCTTCCTGTTTGAGAAGTCCTTTAGACTGACCTCAGTCATATTTAAGAGCCTTCTTTCTTTTTGCTGTGATCCAAGGCTATAGGTTTTTCCTGCAGATTTCTACATGCTATAACAATGGTTAACTGGCGTTTCTGCTTTCCTCAGCCAAGAAGAGAAAGAGCAGCAATGGGCACAGGTGGGTGGATCAACTGAGGAAATGAGTTCGAGACCAGCCTGGTCAGCATGGCAAAATGTCGTCTCTACCAAAACAATATAAAAAATTAGCTGGGCATGGTGGTGCATGCCTGTAATCTCAGCTACTCAGGAGGCTGAGGCAGGAGAATCACTTGAACCCAGGAGGCAGAGGTTGTGGTGAGCTGAGATCCTGTGACTACACTCCAGCCTGAGCAACAGAGCAAGACTCCATCTCAAAAATAAATAAATATTTTTAAAAAGAAAATAAAAAGGAGGAGAATAAGAGAATTAGAATAACATAGTAGGATTATACAAGACAGGTAAAATCATGGTGGTGTTTGGTGACTTCCTGTGTGTTTTGTGTGTGTTTAAAAATCTAACTCCACTTGCAATTCTCAAAGAAACACCCCCTGCAAAAAAATTAAATAACAACCACCACCAAATATTTTCAAGTGCCTTGAGTATGAATTTCCTTAGTAAATAATGCCTAAACAGAAATTTCAGAGAAAAGAAAAACTGATTTAAACAATAAATGTAGTAGATTCATTTTAATATGGTTACACATTATTTTGCTTAAAAAATGCTTCCTTCAAAAAATACAAAAGCTTCCCTGGCATTTATATTACTCTCTGCTGTAGTTTGTATGTTTGACCCCACAAACCTCACATTGAAATGTGATTGCAATGTTGAAGATGAAGCATAATGAGAGGTATTTGGGTCATAAAGGTGGGTCTCTCATGAACAGATTAATGTCTTTCCTGGAGGACAGGGGAGTGAGTTCTTCTCTATTCATTCCCACTAGAGCTGGTTGTTAAAAAGAGCCTGGCATTTCCCCCTCTTTCTCTCATTTCCACTCTCTTCCTGTGATCTCTGCACACATCAGCTCCCCTTCCCCTTCCACCTCGGAGTGGAAGCTACCTAAGGCCTCCCCCAAAGCAGATGCTGGTGAAATGACAAAAGTTCCCTTATCCCACTAACAGGGCATGAGATGGGGTGTGGCTCGCTTCTTTGGTGCCCCGCAGCTCAAACTCCTAGGGGAGTATGCAGATGAGCAGGTCGTGGGGTAGCATGGGCTCTGACCCCACAGTAGCCTGTAGGGTTGAGTGTTTACAGCGCCAGAAGTCCCAGGGGGCGTGTGTTACAGTGTGCTCTTTCAGTTTAGCCGTCTGGCCTCAGGCTGGGTGCAGTGGCTCATGCCTGTAATCCCAGCACTTTGGGAGGCCAAGGTGGGCAGATCATCTGTGGTCAGGAGTTCAAGACCAGCCTGGCAAACATGGTGAAACCCCATCTCCACTGAAAATACAAAAATTAGTCGGATGTGGTGGCACACGCCTGTAGTCCCAGCTACTGGGGAAGCTGAGGCAGGAGAATCGCTGGAACCTGGGAGGTGGAGGTTGCAGCGTGCCGAGATGGTGCCACTCACTCCAGCCTGGGCGACAGAGAGATACTCCATCTGAAAAAAAGAAAAATCCTCCTCAATCTTTGACAGGATTCACATGATTCCCATTGGCCAATTATATTAGTTTGTTCTCACACTGCTAATAAAGACGTACTTGAGACTGGATAATTTAAAAAGGAAAGAGGATTAATTGACTCACAGTTCAGCATGGCTGGGGGCCTCAGGAAACTTACAATCGTGGTTGAAGGGGAAGCAAAGAACTGCTGAGCAAAAGGGGAAGAGCCCCCTATAAAACCAACGGATCTAGCGAGAACTCACTATTTTGAGAACAGCAGCATGCGGATAATCACCCCCATGATTCAATTACCTCCCACCAGGTCCCTCTCATGACACATGGGGATTACGGGAGCTACAATTCAAGATGAGATTTGGGTGGGGACACAGCCAAACCATATCACCAACCAAGTTGCTATTTAACTTCCTATGGCTGTGATCCAAAATTTCTTCATGATTAGATCTCCATCTCATGAAACCACCTATCCAGACAGTCACAGGGCTTGCTCTCAGCTATTTATTATACAGGATGGAAATTAATAAATTAAGCCACACCAAGGCAGAACACACCAGCAACAGGTACTGATTTGACTGTACAGCTCTCTCCAGCCATTGTCTTTGCTAAGATGTAAGCAAGTGCAGTTTTGTTGTGGTGTATGTTTGACATGAGCTTTTATTCCACTTCTGTTTATCCTCCCATGAGATAGCAGATTTGTTAAGCCTAAGTATGGCTTACTATTAATAAAAATATGTGTCCTGACCATCATTAAGAATAAGAACATATTTTTAGGATTTAGAACTTCAAAATACATTTTCTTAATTGCCAGTTAATACTTTATCAACAATTACACAAATCAAAGATATACATCTAGTGAAGAGTTTAGGTTAAGCAAAATTTAAAAAGCATATGCAAAAATGTCAGAGAAATTTAAGTATATTAAAAATCATTTAATTGTGATTATATAAAAAAGACATATGTTTCTAAATCTAATTTCAAGTCAACAGGTTTTCCAGAAAAAAAAGGACATTGAGAAAACATAATTTAGTGTATGTAGTCTCTGAATTCTGAATACTTTAATGTTGCCTCGAGGATTTTTCACCAATATCTAAAGTGATTATGTGTTCTCATTTCCACAGCAATTAATCTACATTTTTATTTAAATAATTTCAAAGAAATATGCCTCTCTTGAGAATCTTAAACTAATAATCGCCTGAATTGTTTTTGTTAGTTCTGATAACACCAAGGTAAGAATAAGACTTTACAAGGAGAAGTGGTCAAATTTTTTAGTGAGGCCGGGTGCCGTGGCTCATGCCTGTAATCCCAGCACTTTGGGAGACTGAGGCAGGTGGATCACCTGAGGTCAGGGGTTCAAGACCAGCCTAGCCAATATGGTGAAATCCTGTCTACCAAAAATACAAAAATTAGCGAGGCACAGTGGTGTGCACCTGTAGCCCCAGCTACCTGTGAGGCTGAGGCATGAGAATCACTTGAACCTGGGAAGTGGAGGTTGCAGTGAGCTGAGATCGCGCCACTGCACTCCAGCCTGAAAGACAGAGTGAGACTCCATCTCAAAAAAAAAAAAAAAAAATTGTTGAGTGAATATGACAGAACTGTGATTTATAAGGCTTGCCTTTCCCATTTACCACTTAAAAAAATTAACACAGATAGTACCCGTTAAGAAGAAACAGGAGGAGGAGGAGGAAAAATAAGAGATGGAAAAGGAGGCCAATAATTTTCTTATTGAAATTATTTTGAAATCTATTTACATTAGTTCATCCACTTTGCATCCATTGTTAGTCATAGGAGGCTGCAAATGCAGAGAATGTTTGAAACTGTCAGCGGCAAGAGTAAGAGTTGAGCATGAAAAGCAGAAATAAATGAAACACATTGAGTTGTTTCACATGAAGTTTAAGCCCAATGTGCTTTTCATTATGTACCCCAACAGGAACACAAAGGGACCCCGTCCAGGGGAGATTCACTCTTCCTCTGAGGTGTTGCAACTTGGTAACCATTTCAGTGAATGCATGTATCCATTTGAAAATGCAAGGTAACTCTGTTTTGTTACAGGTACTTGCAAATGTGCTTTTTCTATCAAGAGAGTGGAAAACTTAACGAGACTCCCAGAAGAACACAGTTCCCCCCTAAAGAGGAAAACATTCCTCTTTCACAGTCATTCAATCAATAATAATTTACTGAATAAGTGATGTGCAATTCAGGCAGAGCCATGGACTCTGCAGCTCTCACAAACACAAATTCTCTTCTCTAAAGCACCTTCTACCCTAATAGGACAAAGAGACATTGACAAATAAATTAACAAACAAATAATTAGGAAATTCAAACAGCTCTGCAGGGCTGGCATGGAGTTCTAGTTTGATAAAGTGCAAATAGCAAACCTATGAATGCTGATAAACCAGAGACCTGAAGAACTAAAAGGATTCGATCATTCAAAGAGCAGCTGGAAAAGAATACTGGGTATAGGAACAGCACATGAGGGCAGCTGTGAATATGTACTTACATACACATGTAGTATATACAATTTTATATACGACAAAAAACAATTATATATCTGAATTATAACAGCTAATTATAGTGGGTTCCTTTTTAGTAAGGGATGTATTTTTAAATGTGCAGATGAAGCCCATAGTCCCACCATACAACTACACCATCTTATATATTTTGAAATAAGAGTAGAACTCTCTGAAATGTTAATGTCTTGTCTTGCATCCTGGCCATGAGAGCAAAAGAGAACCCTGTCTGATCTTCAAGTGGAATTCAAATATGGGACATAAGACAAGGAAATTCTTATGAAGAGCTTCACACACCATTTCAGCTGCTCTTAAGTTAAAAAAAATAGAATGAATATATTCACTAAGTTACTTACGTGTTTTTTGTTTGTTTGTTTGTTTGTTACATTATGGCAGATTCTGATCTTACAGTTTTTTAAATTATATCCAGCCTCATTAAGTCTAATTATATTTACTTCTAACACACTGATTACTTTAACCTTATTACCTTTTTATTTTTATTTATTTATTTATTTATTTATTTATTTATTTATTTATTTATTTATTTTATTCGGGGGGAGGCAGGCGGGAGACAGAGAGTCTCACTCAGGCTGGAATGCAGTGGTGTGATCTCAACTCACTGCAAACACCACCTCCAGAGTTTAAGCAATTTCTGTGCCTCAGCCTCCTAAGCAGCTGGAACTACAGGTGCATGCCACCACATCCAGGTAATTTTTGTATATTGGTAGTGATTGGGTTTCACCATGTTGCCCAGGCTGGTCTCGAACTCCTGAGTTCAGGTAATCTGCCTGCCTCAGACTCCCAAAGTGCTAGGATTACAGCTCTGAGCCACCATGCCTGGCTTTTAACATTTTTTAAATGTTTTTTGCCCAGGCTGGAGTGTAGTGGCACAATCATAGCTCACTGCGACCTTGGACTCCTGGGCTCAGACAATTCTCCACCACAGCCTGCTGAGTAGCTGCGACTATAGGCCCCTGCCACTGCACCCAGCTAATTTCTAATATATATATATATATATATTTTTTTTTTTTAGAGACAAGGTCTCATTATGTTGCCCAGGCTGGTCTTAAACTCCTGGCCTCAACAATCCTCCCGCCTCAGCCTCCCAAAGGATTACAGGCATGCACCACCACACTTGGCTAATTTAAAATTTTTTTTGTAGAGACAGGGTCTCGCTATGTTGCCCAGGCTGTTCTTACCTTTTGCAGATCTCACATCTCATTCCCCAGAAGGTCTCTTTTACTGATCCTTCAACAGCAAATACATTTTACCTCTCTTATTGATTCTGGCTTTTAAATCACATGTCATGTGCAAGATACTGTTCTGTGTAAATGAAATTGTCTCAGTTAGTTTCTTTACCTGCCCTGGATAACAGGTACCACTCTTTTCTCTATTTTACAAATTGGGGTAGTACAGCCCTACAAGGCTATGTATTTTTCCCAGTTTCACAGGTTGTTAATGAACAGGATAGCTATTTGAACCCAGTAATTCCAATTCAAGAGGTCATCTGGAGTCCCACTGTCTGGAATTGAAGCATGCCTCTACAACCTAGGAAAATATATCACCAGGAAAAGTAATTGTGCACAAACGAATATGCAGATTTTAAATAACCTTTTGGAGTTTTATTTTGAGCAAATACAGTATAGCAAAGGCATTTTTATTTGACATAATATTATACTCATGTTAAAAGAAAAACCTTAGACAAATTAAATTTAAAGTGTTTAATTGAGCAAAAAAGAATTCATGGATGGGGCAGTTTTCAAACCAGAACAGATTCAGAGAGACTGAGGCTGCATAGAGGTCAAAGTTATGGACAGAAAAAGGAAAGTGACAGAGAAAATGAAAGTGAGGTAGACAAACACCTGGATTGATGAAACCTCAGCATTTTGCTTTATTTGAACATGGTTTGAAAGGTGGCAGCCTTCGACTGGCCAAAAGTCAGTGATTGGCAAAAGAGTGAGTTCCATTCTGTTTACAGACCTAGTTAGGCTGCACTTCACTGTATACAGAGACACCTTGAGGCTGAGCTTAAAATATGTACAGAGGCAGCTTTAGGTAACATTTAGTTTAACACTTAGAAGAATAAAATATTGATCTGTATGCATGAGATAGTCACATAAGGTAGTTTAGTTCTTAAAACTGTATAATTTCTAAATAACATAATTCCACAATTCAAATAAAGATATGTCCCTAGATTTGGGAATTTATTTGACAAGCATTGTAATAATTGTATTTTAAGTAAATTCAGTGACAGTTTCAACAACTCTTACTATTTTAACGAAATTGTCCATTTTGGGGGTTTGCAAAAAACTACTGGGCTGAAGAAGCTAAGGAGAAGGCATAACTATCTTTTCATATTCTGAATGTTTATAACTTCATTTTCCTCCTGAATTATTTTCTATTTTTTGGACAGTTTTCCTCAAATGTTTGGATGTTTTTTTCCCTGTTGCTTTTAGTCTTTTACATTAATGAATAAGTGCCTCTCCAGCTACAGATTCTTGCATTATCTGCAGGGCTTAGTGGTGTCCTAAGTCTTGCTATAGGACGCTCATGCTCAGGTGTTTTTCTTTTTCTTTCTTTTTTTTTTTTTTTTTTTGAGACGGAGTCTTGCTCTGTCGCCCAGGCTGGAGTGTGGTGCAAGCTCCGCCTACCTGGTTCACGCCATTCTCCTGCCTCAGCCTCCCGAGTAGCTGGGACTACAGATGTCCGCCACCACGCCCGGCTAATTTTTTGTATTTTTAGTAGAGACGGGGTTTCACCGTGTTAGCCAGGATGGTCTCGATCTCCTGACCTCATGATCCGCCCACTTCGGCCTCCCAAAGTGCTGGGATTACAGGGGTGAGCCGCCGCGCCTGGCTATCAGGTGTTTTCATATTCTGCTCCACAGACCTCTGCCCCCAAACCACAGGTTCAAGTAAATGACATTCTTTGACCTACTGGTTATTCTGGTCAGGTGTCAAAAGAAAATTGCAAATTTTCCGTAGGTTCCATGTTCACGTGCATGTGAAATAAACATGACTCTAAAATTTATTGTGAGACTGTTTTCCTGCATTCATAAAATATGTATGGGACCCATCTAAGGATATCAGTGCAATGTTGACATGCCATTTTCTGTGCTGAAAGTCTCCTGTGAGAGCCTGTGTTTCAGTGCTTTCGAAGAAAAGTTTCAATCTAAAGTTGTGCTGCTGATGTATCCATTAAGACACAGCACTTATTTGATGTTGTCTGGATTCTGCAGAAAATTTGACACAAAATAAATAAGTTTAAGTAAATGGATATAGAAATACTTGCAGAAGAAAGAAAATAATTCTGAAATTGTGTTATAGCTCTTGGAAACATGCTTGGACCTGCACTGGGATTTCTCTATGTGATTGTAGCAAACAGAACCCAACTTCTGCTCACATTCCTTATGAAGACTTTCCCTTCATAGGTAAGTAAGACAAATAAGCATACTTTGGATTTATTTATATATCAATAGATATGTTTGTAGAAGTGCAATACACTTCTTTTCTAAAGTTTGCAGAAATCTACAAATAATATTAAAAATTGATTTGGCTGCATCACCCACACTTACAGCCACTTATCTGTGTGCACAAAACTCCCATCTGTTAGCTATTTAGTGTTGTCTGTGCCCATTCGTGGACATCAGGATGGAAGAATTGATGACAAAGAGACTTGTTTTTTGTCTCCTGAAGGGGACACCCCTTCGGAGGAGGAAAACATGATGAATAGTCACCAGGAAACTGTTCTTCCTGCTTCCAGAAAACTTGGCATCTTCCTTGTATGAAGCACATGGAAAAAATGTTCTTGTATATTTGAAAGGAAAATAAAAAATAAAATCTCAGGACCCCAAAATCACCGTGCCACAAGGAAAAGTTAAGCTTGGAAACTGAGTCATGCAAAAAAAAGCCTCCCATTATTATTATTATTATTATTATTATTATTATTATTATTACTATTCTTTATTTTATCTTTTATTTTTTTGAGACGGAATCTGGCTCTGTCACCCAGGCTGGAGTGCAGTGGTGTGATCTTGGTTCACTGCCACTTCCGCCTCCCAGGTTCAAATGATTCTCCTGCCTCAGCTTCCTGAGTAGCCAGGACTACAGGCGCATGCCACCCTGCCCAGGTAATTTTTGTATTTTTGTAGAGACAGGGTTTTGCTATGTTGGCCAGGCTGGTCTCAAACTCCTGGACTCAGGTGATCCGCCCGCCTCTGCCTCTCAAAGTGTTGGGATTACAGGAGTGAGCCACTGCTCCCAGCCCCATTTTGCTTTTAAACCCATCTGCAAAGGTAGAAGGCTGTTTACCTCTCCAGGGGGCCTTCCACACAATTTGCTCCATAAAAAATTCTTTGTGGGCCCCAAGAATTTTACCATAAAGCAGATTTCTTTTGAATTTCACCCCAACAATGTAAATTAAGAGCTTATCTTCACAGATGTGGGACAAAGACAAGACTAAAAATCATCCCTCCACTCACGCCCAGACAAATGCATATTTGACTTCTTCCTTTACTCTATGTTTATCTTATGTAAAATGCAGATTTACTGAGCATGAGATGAATGCATGATTGACTACTCCTGTATCACCTCAAAATGTAACATGTGGATTCAGTGAGTGCTAATCAAAGCCTCACAAGAATGTGACCACTCATCTCAATGCCTACCCTCCCTCTTTTTTCTCTTTCTTCCTTCCTCTCCTGCCTGCTTTTTTTCCTTTTAATACTGAAGCCCTTAAAACCCCTTTTGGCAAAAGTGCAGGACACACATCTTACTATGGCTTCTGTCTCTTTTTTCCTGGGTGCATCCTCAAACTTGGCAAAATACACCTCTAAATCAATTGAGACTCGTCTCAGGCACTTCTTTGGTTTACATGGTAGCAAAATCCAGCTCAGTTGGCAGGTCGTCCCACATCAACTCAACTCTGCCAGCCACACCCAGGGCAACAAAAGCCAGGACACACTGTTGCTTCAGTATCCAATATTCTGGAGGCGAAGGGAAATGCAATAGTGAAAATTAAAAGTCCCACTGAAAAATCAAAGGGAATAATATTCTGTTGTATGAATAGACTACATAGTGTTTCTCTATTTCTCTACTTATCTGTTGAGGAACTTTTTTTTTTTTTTTTTTGACATAGTCTCACTGTTGCCCAGGCTGGAGTGCAGTGGTGCAATCTCAGCTCACTGCAGCGTTCACTTCCTAGGTTCGAGGGATTCTCCTGCCTCAGCCTCTCGGGAAGCTGGGATTGCAGGCACCCACCATGCACAGCTAATATTTGTGTTTTTAGTAGAGATGGGGTTTCATCATGTTGGCCAGTATAGGGTCCAACCCTACGGGGCTTAGCGGGTGTTCTCCCCGTGTGCGGAGAGGAGAGATTGTAATAAATAAAGACACAAGACAAAGAGATAAAGAGAAAACAGCTGGGCCCGGGGGACCACTACCATCAAGACGCGGAGACCGGTAGTGGCCCGGAGCGGCTGGGCGTGCTGATATTTGTTGCATACTAGACAAGGGGGCAGGGTAAGGAGGGTGAATCTTCTAAGTGATTGACAAGGTGAAGCAAGTCACGTGACCACAGGACAGGGGGCCCTTCCCTTTTAGGTAGCCGAAGCAGAGAGAGAGAAGGCAGCATATGTCAGCGTTTTCTTCTCTGCACTTACAAGAAAGATCGAAGGCTTTAAAACTTTCACTATTCCTTCTACCTTATCTACCATGAACTTCAAAGAGGAACCAGGAGTACGGGAGGAGCATGAAAGTGGACAAGGAGTGTGAGCATTGAAGCACAGCACCACAGGGAGGGGTTTAGGCCTCCGGATGACTGCGGACAGGCCTGGATAATATTCAGCCTTCCAGAAGAAGCTGGTGGAGCAGAGCGTTCCCTGACTTCTCCAAGGAAAGGAGACTCCCTTTCGCAGTCTGCTAAGTAACGGGTGCCTTCCCAGGCACTGGCGTTACTGCTTGACCAAGGAGCCCTCAAGCGGCCCTCATGCGGGTGTGACAGAGGGCTCACCTCTTGCCTTCTAGGTCACTTCTCACAATGTCCCTTCTGCACCTGACCCTATACCCGCCGGTTATTCCTAGGTTACATTAGTAACGCAACAAAGAGTAATAGTAAAAGCTAATGATTAATAATGTTTATAATAATGATTGATAATTGTCCATGATCATCTCTATATCTAATTTGTATGATGACTATTCTTATTCTATTTTCTTTAATATACTGAAACAGTCGGTGCCTTCAGTCTCTTGCCTCGGCACCTAGGTAATCTTCCGCCCACGGGCCAGGCTGGTCTTGAACCCCTCACCTCAAATGATCCACCTACCTCGACCTCCCAAAGTGCTGGGATTACAGGTATGAGCTACTGTGCCTGGCCCGAACCCTTGTTTTCAATTATTTGAAATATATACCTAAGAGTAGAACTGCTGGGTCCTAAAGTAATTCTATATTTAAGTTTTGGAGGTACTGCCCAATTGTTTTCTACAACACTGTAGCCGCAGAAAGGAGTGGAACACTGACACATACAACATCCACTTTCCCCAAGCTTTTTGGCACCAGTGACAGGTGTTGTGGAAGACAATTTTTCCATGGATGGTGGTGGTGGGGTGGGGGGGGGGGGGTGATTCAAGCACATTACATTGATTGTGCACTTTATTTCTATTATTATTACATTGTACTATAGAATGAAATAATTCTACAACTCACCATCGTGTAATTGCTCACCTCCTGCTGTGCGGCCCGGTTCCTAACAGGCCACAGACTGGTATGGGGCCTGGGGACCCCTGTGCTACAACAGAGGTGAACCTTAAAAGCATCATGATCAGTGAATGAAGCTACACACAAAAGCCACACACACAAAAGGATTGTACAATTCCACTGATACGAAATGTCAAGACTGGGCAAATCCACAGAAACAGAAAAAAAATTAGTGGTTGCCTAGGGGTGTGGGGATAGATGGAATATAAGATAACTGCTAATGGGCACAAGATCTCCTTTTGGGGTGATTAAAGCATTGTCGAAATCGATGGAGATGATGGTTGTCCAAATTGTGAATGTACTACATGCCACTAATGATAAATTTTATGTTATGTGTATTTTACCACACTAAAATATTATAATAATAAATGGTGAAAATAAATAGGGCAATAAGAGTATGGAAAATAGGCAGATGCTGTAAATGAATATTTTATTTTATCTTATCTGGAGCCAACTGTAAATAAGATACAACTGGTGGCAAACTTGCAAGACACCAATAAATATAAATTTCCTCTCAAGGGGAAGGTATCATTGGGAGAAGAACTTTTCTTCTATTAATATCTATTAAAGGCTGAGCACTGCGGCTTAACATCTATTAAAGGCTGGGCATGGTGGCTCATATCTATAATTCTAGTGCTTTGGGAGGCTGAGGCAGGAAGCTGGCTTGAGGCCCCAGCCTGGACAACATAGCAAGACCCAATTTCTAAAGAGATAGAAAACTTTGCTGGGTTTGGTGGTGGTGTGCAACCGTAGTCCCAGCTACTTGGGACGCTGAGGTGAGAGGATCACTGGACACCAGGATTTCGAGGCTGCAATGAGCTGTGATTGCACCACTGCACTCCAGCTTGAGTGATAGAGTGAGGATCTCTCCCTAAAAATAAAAAATTAAAAAAAAAAACACACAAAAAATCCATTAACATCTGACATGCAGCTTCTCTGCACCAATGTCCTTATTTTGAGGTTATCAAAGAGACATACATAGCATGGGAGTTGAGCGGTTATTAGAGAGAAGGCTAAATTTTCCAGAATAAATCAAGCTAAGGCATATATTTAACGTCCTGAGAGATGGTGAAATAGAAAAGAAACAGACTATATTTCTGCCACAATCAGCTTTATATTGCTGCGGTGGCCATGGCTATACTTCAAATAAATAAAATATATAATATATAGTGTAGACTTAAGTGCTAAGGAGAAAAATAAAGCAAAGGAGTAGAGGGCATGTTTTCAAGATAAACGTGCTTTTCAAAATTAAAATTTCTTTGAGGATGGCATGCCCCTAAATCACCCCTTGATACGCAAAGAACAATGTCCTAATATGTGTCCCTTTAAAACCAAGAGAATAAAAGCATATCATTAAATGTGTGTGTCTGCCAATTACCAAACTGATGGTTTTTCAAACAAACCACATAATGCAGTGGACTCTGAAAATAATTGAGTGAGGGAAGCCAGAATCCGATACAATCACATAGCCTTGCAACTTACTTAGAATCCTCTGAGCGGAATAGCTGAAAGGTTTCTCAGTTTACAATTATAAATCAGGTCAGAATACCGCTAAAACACATCACCCAGATGCCTTTTAACTCTCTCTGTCTCTGCCTCCCTCTCTCTTCCTGACACTTGACTTTTAAAATGTATTTATTTTCCCTTATGTCAAATGAAGTGGCATTTGGAAATTTCCTCTTTAAGACTGAAATACCCAGAATACAAGACAGCACAGTTCTGCAAGGCCAGAGTCTAATAGTGGAAAAAACATGACGCTTCCATCAATATTTTGACAAAGTATATAAAAATGGTAATCTGGAAGAAGAAACATTAACTTACAGAGTGTTCTCTTTAATAACTGAATATTGATAAAAAAATTTATTGAACAGAGCATACTGAACCAAAACTATGTCTACCCATCTCTATCTATCTATCTTTACCTATCTATGCATCTATGTATGTATGCATATATGTATGTATGTTAATATGTGTGTATCTATCTGTCTGTCCATCTATCAATCCATCCATCCATCCATCCATCTATCCATTTATTCAGCCATCCATCCATTGATCCATCCATCCATCCATTCAAACTTCTACCCATCTATCTATCCATCCATCTATTCATCCATCTATCGATCTATCTATTCATCCATCCATCCATTATCTATCCATCTGTCTATCCATCCACTCATCTATCTATTCATTGATCCCTCCATGTCTATCCATCTATCAATCCATTTACTCAACCATTCATCCATTTATCTGTCTATCCATCCATCCATTTATCCATCTATCCACTTATTCATCTAGCTATCCATTATCCCATCCATCCATCTATTGATCTATATATCTATATATCCATCCATCCATCCATTCAACCATCTATCCATCTATCTACCTATCCATCCATCCATCCATTCATCCATCTACCCATCTATCTACTTACCCATCCATTCATCCATCTACTCATCTAACTATCCATCCATTCATCCATCTACCCATCTATCTATCTATCCATCTATTCATCCATCTACTCATCTATCCATCCATTCATCCATCTACCCATCTATCATCTATCCATCCATTCACCCATCTATCTCTCCATCCATTCATCTATTCATCTATCCATCTAGATGGATGAATCTAGATGGATGAATCTATCTATTCATCCATCCATCTATTCATCTATGTATCTATCATCTATCTACCTATCTATCCATCCATCTACCCACCAATCTGTCCTGTATCTATCTATCTATCCATCAATCCATCTATCCATCTATTTACCTGTCTATACCTATCTATCCTATCTATGTCTATCTATCATCTATTTCATTTATCTATTATCTATCTATGTATCTATCTTCTTATATGTGCATATGTATGTGCATGTATGCAAGTGTGCATAATTGACTTTAAAAACTCTTGGCATGTAATTATTAAATGTAATTTTTGTGATAAACACCTTTTATTTTAATAAAGCATTGATTTTCTTTGTACATTAGTGTTTACCATAAATTAAATCATAAAACCTCACTCCATATGTAGTGATATCATTCTAATTTTATGAAAGACTATTCTGAAGCCCAATGTGCTTAACTTGCTGAGGTTCACACAAATTTAGCAAATAGTGGCACCAGTATTTGTTTGGTGGCAAAGTCCAAGCCGGTAACCTATAAACTCTTTAAGTGAACTTATTTATTTGTCATGGATATTTATTATGATATTTCTTACCTCCTTATGTCTTTGATCCAAAATGGTAGAGAAAGGATATTTTCTAATTTTACATATAGGAGTATTATTTCAATGCAGTGATGTAATATTTATTAACTTCATTTAAAGTTAAAATATGATTAAAATATAAAACACTATTAAATATCAAAATATTTAAAATTACATTTTAAAATATTATTGCATAAGTAGTTCCAAGCATGCAGAACCTGTGCAAATCTAGTGTGTACCCCTAGCCACTCTTTAATCTCAAAGGCCAATATAGTTTATAAAAAGGTAATTATCGAATAACCTGCTTTTAGTTATGCACTATAAGTTTAATGAAGGGTTCGTGAGGATTCTGTCTTCGTGCTGCTTACTTTTGTCTTGATTATATATAATCAATAAATAATCCTGCTTATGCAGCTTACTTCAACAGATAAAGTTGGGTTTAATTAATTAATTGCTGAGAACTAGACATCCAGATCCCTAGGGTTTACGTATGATCTAAATTGAATTAACCAATTGACTCTCCTGTCACCAATCTTTGGAAAGAGTCATTTGTGGGATCCTATTAACTTCACCATTGTAGTTGTTTTATCAGAGTGGCTTTTCCAATAAACACTCATTGCATATTGAAATACAATTTCTTATGGGGAAATGGGCATGGATTAAAATAAATACATTTTAAAATAGTATTTCTGAAGAAAAAATAAATATACAAAAATAAAGAATGCATTCAAGTAATGTGAAATAAATAATTTTTCATCTATTACCTACTTATTTTAAGGAACTAAGTTGAGTATTATGGTTTTGATGTATGCTGTTTTATTGTTTAAAAAATAAGTAAAAATTTTTAAAAATTCTATCTTGAGAATGTCAAAATCAAATTTTGGTTTCTCCATTAATAAGAATATTTTTGACAGTGAAACACTAAATGAAGTTATATAATGTATTTATAAGAGAAGACTTGAATAAAGTATGACATTCTAAATAGCTTACAGTAATAAAGAAATGGATAGTTAGGTTTTGTGTTATGCATTATCTATTGTTCATGTTTGCTTGGGACCCTAAAATTGCAAAAGATATAAACATAGATTGTCACTGTGACATATTTGCCTTAAAATTTTATAAAACATGGATACCTGTGATAGTCTGCCTTCATAACGGTCCTAAAATAATTACTTCCGAAATTTTATATAGTAAAATGAGTACACATAAAAATACATTCAACTTTTAAAAACACCGATATGCAACTATAGAACTGCGTAACTATTTTTTTATTCATCAGTCCCTGACCATCAGACTGAAGAGGCCAGTCAAGGATGGAGTTGGTTTTGGAGAAGGATTCTTCTTTTCCTTTCCATTATGAGTATGTTTCTGTGAAAGATACGTGCCTGACCATGGAAGAGAGAAATATAATATGATATGCTTCTGTCATATAATATATTAAAGGATGACCATAATTACCCATATTGCTAAAGACTGCTATTACTACATACATGGCTGGTAGTGTAAGTTTTGATTTTAGTAAACTCAGTGATTGTATGTGCACACACACACACACATACACATACATATACAGACACACACACAAAGACAGACAGAGAAGAGAATTAGAACAGGGGAGAAAGGATCTGAAAGCTAGAAAAAGAATATGAGAGTCTTGCTTTAATCAAGGCAGGAAACATTTCTAGAAGGCAGTTGGCAGTAAGCAAGTCCATATACTGCATGAATTTGGTGATTGCTATTTATAACGAGCATCACCAAGCTTCAACTGTGTATTCACTTGAAATCCACAGCCTTGTGAAAAGTTAGGAAGTGTCCAGGAAGATTTCCAGTTGAGAAGCTGATGAGGTTTGGCAAAAAGGAGTAAAAATGCTTAAAAACCTGTTAATTGGTAAGCATGTATTCTGTATCAATGAATTTATGATATGAGTGATTAGTCACACACATTCAAGCAGCTATAATAACAGACAGCTTTGACTGCATATGTCATTTAAGACACCTGTAAATAAATACACAAAGCTTCAAGAAAATTAAAAATTGTACAGAATAACAACCTAAGAGATTAATGAGTTTTAGTGTTTCCTACTTGAATCACTGGTTATTTCTATTCTGGTTTTCTCATTCCAAGAAATTTATAAGAATCTTTTTTCTTAAATGTTTTACTGGCTTCAGTAATTATTGCATTTATTCATTTAAAGCTATTTATCAAGCACATGCAATGAGCAAATATACATATATATAAATATGTATGCTCATATTCAGAGATGCACATATAAATATAGCATCAGGAATCAGCAGAAGTAATTCTCCTTCCATAGGCTTCTAAATATGACACATTTAGCAGTCAGCAAAATAACGTTCTGGTTACAGGTTACTATTTTATTCTTTCTGTGAGAAATACAAATGAATAAGCAAATGGTCTTGTGAGAGTCATAGATACAATAAAATGAATATGAACCCGCTTAGAAAATGCAATCACTTAAATATGGCAGACCATGGGAGTCAACAGCATGGGACAGCATTTATAGCAAAACGGTTGTACTCAACGTAGTTCACTAACCTCTAAAGATGAAATTAGACATGTTACATCAAGGCACTCAGTGTAGTTGGGGGAAAAATATTATGTAACAGCACCCTTAATGTAATGTTGCCATTTGTTTAATGGGCATGTGTGGGATACTATGGATAGATACTATATGTAAGATACTATGGGGTAGAACAGAAAGGAGGTAGAAAAGTATGCAAGCAAAGTCACCAAATAGTGAAGTCTGAGTTGAGAATTCAAAGATGGATAGGACCCCATCAGGCAGGGAAAACAAAACTGGAAAGAGGAACCTCAAGAGTACAAAAGTGGTTGGGTGCCATGGCCCATGTCTGTAGTCTCAACACGTTGGGAAGTAGAAGCAAGAAGATTGCTTGAGCCAAGGAGTTTGAGACCAGCCTGGGTAACAGAGGAAGACTCTACTCTACAAAAAAAATATTTAACAATTAGCCAGATGTGATGGAATGCACCTGTAGTCCCAGCTACTTGGGAGGCTGAAGTGGGAGGATCGCTTGAGTCCAGGATTTCCAGCCTGCAATGAAGATTGCACCACTGCCCTCCAGCCTGGGCAACACACAAAGACTCTGTCTCAAAAAAGAAAAAAAAGAAAAGAAAAGAAAAAAAAAGACTAAAGTTTAAAAAATAACACATATTCTTAGTAACAAAAAAGAAATTAAATAAAAAAATTATTTTTGTATGTTCTTAGGCAATTTCAAGCTATTAAGAAACTGTTAGCCAAGGACAAATTTCTAGAAATCACAACAATAAAAAAAAAACTAGCAATCATTGTAGAAATCTGAAATAAGACTATTTCTTTTTTAAATATAGAGAAATTAAGAAATAGGACAAGTTGTACCTCTTTCAATATGATATAAAGGACATTTAGCAATATATTAATCAAAAATAGACAAGTTATAGAAAATGTGAGGAAAATGATTAAAAAAGAAAAGGAAAGCAGGTCTAGGAAGTTAAATAACCGTCTTACCAGAAAAAAGTAGAAAAAAATGGAAATTAGAAAAAAACAAAACAAAACAACAACAACAACAACAACAACAAAACAAGCTTTCTGGCCAGGCACGGTGACTCACGCCTGCAATCCCAGCATTTTGGGAGGCTGAGGTGGACAGATTGCTTGAGCTCAGGAGTTAGAGACCAGCCTGGGCAACATGGAGAGATCACATCTCTACCAAAAATACCAAAAAACCAGCCAGGCATGGTGGCACACGCCTATAATCCCAGCTACTCAGGAGGCTGAGGTGAGAGGATTGCTTAAGCCCGGGAGATGGAGGTTGTACTCCAGCCTGGAGTACAACAAAAACAAAAAAAAAAAAAGAAAAAGAAAAAAGAAAAAGGAAAAGAAAAAAAAAACTTTCTATTTCCTAAATAAATATTGAAAGTTTTAGGTTGAATTTTTAGAAACAGAGAGGCGAGAGATAGAGACAGGGGGGTGGAGAGAGAGCAAGAGAGAGTGACAGAGAGAGAGAGAACAAGAAGGAGGTAGACAGGAAGAAAACCTTTACAAATACTAACAAATATTAAATATGCAGAGGACTTCCAAAACTGAAAGAACATGTAAAGATCTACAGACAAGTGTGAAAGAAAGACTAACTTCCCAAGAAAACGATTGATATATTTAGAGTAGGCAAGAAGATAGACATGCAATACCATCACAATTTCAGAAAATATGTTTTAGCTTAGAATTTTATATACACTCACTGAAGGACAGGTCAAACTAAAGACACAAGGTCTAAAACTTGACTGCCCACATCTGTTGTGAAGGATACAATTTTTCTCAATTGTGTACCTTTATCAAAATTGTATTTTCTTCCTTGGAGTTCTAACCTATCAAGTTTTTATAGATCCATAAATCAAACCATAACAGATGCATTTGACTTTGATTTTTAGAATTAACTTACAAAATGTAAGAGACTTACACGCATATATACAGAACCGCATATAAAGGACGAAAATCTAAAAATCTTTGTAATAATGTATTTATTCCCACCAGAGATTTAAAAACCTAGATTCCTAATGTTCAATTTTTTATATTATGAAGAGCCAATGAATGAGGTTTAAAATGGTTGAATTAACAATTGGATTTTTAAATATATTACTTAACATTAGAAAGGTCTTCATAAGGAAAACTGAAATTAATAATAACTAGTGTTAGACTTTTAAGTATTTATTCATCTATTTATTATTCTTCTTATTATTATTATTATTTTGAGATGGAGTCTGGCTCTGTCACCCAGGCTGGAGTGCAATGGCATGATCTCAGCTCACTGCAACCTCTGCCTCCCAGGTTCAAGCAATTCTCCTGCCTCAGCCTCCCGAGTAGCTGGGACTACAGGTGCACGCCACCACGCCCAGCTAATGTTTGTATTTTTAGTAGAGGCAGGGTTTCATCATTTTGGCCAGGATGGTTTCGATCTCTTGACCTTGTGATCCGCCCGCCTTAGCCTCCCAAAGTGCTGGGATTACAGGCGTGAGCCACCGCGGCTGGCCAAGACTTTTAAGTATTTAAAGTTTTAAAACTTTATATGTAAAATACTAACGTAATTGTTAAAATCTGTTTTAAAATACTTTCCCCAGTTTATAACTGCCTTCCTTTCTTTCATGATATATTCTTCTTGAAAAAGTTTTAAATTCTAACAGAATTAAATGTGTTCATGTTTCTCTTTGTGATGAGTACTTTCAGTGTTGTTTTAAATAATTCTGTCAAGGAAAGGGTTAAGAACAGTGTTCACTATTTTTGACAGCAAGCATTTCCTTTCAATTTAATTATAGTAGTCAAAACTGGGAAAAGTATAAAATTACATATTTCTTGTGTATTATATTAGTTATAATATTACATATATCATGCCCAAAAATATGAGAGAAAAAATGAATATTTTGACTGTTTTAATTTTGTTAATTTTCTGCAGTAAACATCTATTACTTCTATAATACAGTGTATGTTAAAAAATAATTAGGGAAAATAAACACACACAAAAAATGCAAACTATTTTCCATTGTGTTATTCCATTACAGGTTCCAGAAAACTACCACATCCACTTATTGTGATGGACTCTAAGTTCATTTATAACCTCATCCTTCCAACTTGCTCTATGAACTCACCTAATAAACTCGTGATGATAAAGTTTACAGGAGCATTTCAATACCAGACTGAAATTAAGGTCAACATGCCTGGCCCAGAAGAATTTAGACAGAGGAAGGGAAAACTTACAATATAGCTGTTCTGAGAATAAAAAGGAAACCCCAAGGCACATAATATTTTGTTAGAACTATTAAAGAAAAAAAAAAATCAAGAGGGAGAAAATCTCCCACCACTGGGTGTATGTACCATATGCTATATTTTCAGAAAAATAACCATAAAATTTAATGGCAGTCAACAATTTAACTTTTATAAAGTCAATAAGAGGTTGCATATCTTAATAATTTAAATTTTAATATTTGCTTAATTTAGAGCCATCCTCATTTATATGCATATTTGTGGATTCTAAATAATTCATTAAATATGTCTGTAATGATACTAACTTAACTAGTGAAGTATCACATAAATGAAGTACAAAGTAATGACTTTCTCTCATTTATATATTAAATGTGATAGTCTCCCTTGTGATGGAATACTGAAATTTCACCAAAAAATGTACTATCAATGTATTTTCTCCATTTTATTTATGTTATTAATTGGAATATGCATTTGTTAGATCAATGTTCAGAAAACAGGAAAGTTGGCGGTGACTTAAAACAAAAGATAAGACTTTTCCCCCTGTGGAGGAAAAGTTAAATATTAAATTTGAACTCAATTGAACGTGGACACAAACAATGGTCACCAAGTCCTGGAACAGGTTGTCTAAGCCCCTTGAGGCATTCCTCCAGCGCTGTTTGGGAGAAATCTCTATTTCAATCTATTCCTGTATGTTAGTTATTGAAAAACAACAGACAATCACAAAAACGGGTTGACCTTTTCGTTTTCCTTGAGCCCAGTTATGAAGGGCCCCCGTGACTGGGCCTCATGCCAAATAACTTGTTACAAAAAGAGCTAGGGTCCCAGACCGTGCGGAAGCTTCATGAGACCTCTCCTAGTCTGTGCACGGACAGGCGGCCGACTCTGGAGCCCAGGCTGTTGCTTCCCGGTGTGGTGATGCTTCCTCCATGGTCTGGTGAGTGTAAATATATATATATATATTTTTCCCTTCTCCCCTTGACATTGCAATTTGCTTATTATATCTGTATTGCCATTTACATGGGATAAAGGTTGTTCACCCTTAAAAGTATTGTGTGTGTTTCTTTTCCCCTCACCATTTCCTGCACAGAAGATTTTTTGGCGTCACGAACAGGATGGGAAGAGGGTGCCTTTGGGGTTTTGGACCCAGAAGCTGCCAGAGGCCGGCAAAGCTTATACCCCTTTCGAAAAGCAACTGTTAGCTTGCTATTGGGCTTTGCTGGAAACAGAGCCCCTCTGCTTCAACCATGATTGTTTTTACGAGGCCTAAGTTTCCTATTATGACTTGCGTCAGAAGCTCCCCTAAAACCCATCGAATAGGGCACGCCCAAGAAAGTAGCATCATAAAATAGAAATGGTATAGACAAGATAGGGGTAAGCCAGGACCAAAGGGGGTATCATTTTTACCTGAGGATGTACAAAACATGCTAACTCAGGAAACCACTGAGCAAATCCTACAGATGGGGAAGGAAATCTCCCCCGTCCAATGAGGCAAATCCTTTAAAGAACTAAGCCCAGAGGATCAGAAACACGCTTGGTTTACTGATGGATCTGCCAAATACATTGGTGGAACCCGATGCTGGAAGGCTGCGGCTTATAATCCTGTTAAAAACATAAGCATTTCTGATGAAGGAAGGGGTAGGAGCAGCCAGCTGGCTGAACTAGTAGCCATCCTCCCAGCTATTCAGGAGGAGGCCAGGGGGATTTGTCACCTGTATGCCTACTCTTGGTCAGTAGCAAATGGTTTCACTACTTGCATGACCCAATGGCAACGAAACAAATGGTTACTCGGGAATAAAGAGGATTGGGGAAAACAATACTGGGAAGATAGCTGGATTCTGGCGCACACTACAACTATCACTGTTTTCCATGTTGGTGGAAATGCTTACGCGTCTCTGCTTTCTCTTGACAGACTATTTAATCAGCAGGCACATCAACAAGCTCAAATTTCCGCATTACTGCAGACTCGGGCCTGGGAGAACAGGACTGGGCTGCACTCATGCAATGGGTGCATCACAGGTGCGGGCATCTATGTGTCCAGGGAACCATGGTTTGAGGAGAGCAAAGAGGAATATCATTACCCCAGGATGTGGTTTGCACAATTTTATCCCAATGCACTGCATGCCAGCAGTTAAAACCAAGCAGTTCCTCAAAGGGTTATGGGGCACATTCATAGGGGAAAATGCCCGGACAAATTTGGCAAATGGATTACATTGGTCCATTGCCACACTCCAAAGGATGTCAGTACCTATGCACTGCCGAGGATACATATTCAGGGTTTCTAGTAGCATGTGCCTACAGCAATGCTAACCAAACCAATACCATCAAAACTTTAAATATTTTAATTTTATATTATGGTGTTCCCACACAAATTCAGACAGACAACCGTTCTCATTTTAATGGAAAGGCTGTACAAGCCTTTGCCACCCAACATGGCATTGAATGGGTTTTCCATATCCCTTACCACCTGCGGGCAGCTGGCTTCATTGAAAGAAAGAATGGGTTATTGAAAAAACAGCTAAAGGTGTTAGGGCAAGGTAAGTTAGAAAAATGGAAGGATCACCTGTTTGATGCACTACAGGTTTTAAAGAATCAGCCATTAACAACTTCTGAGACCCCGTTAAGCCGAATGCTTACTCCACACCTACAAATTGCTAAGTGTGCAGGTGTAGTCCGACCTCTCTCGCTAAAATGCTGGAAAATCCACCCAGAGGCTATATTACCTTGGAGAAGTACAGTAGAAGCTGCCGGTTTGGACTTATATAGTTTAAAGCCTGGGATAGTTCCTGCCCAAAGTACATACGTGGTAGCCACCGGCCTAGGAGTTATAATACCGTGCAAACATTATGAGTGGATTACATCTTGCAATGCGGGGTATTACAGTACATGGGGGCATAATTGACAGTGATTACTGGGGAAAGTTAAAGGTCATTTTATGTAATACCCCTCCAGATATTTTTGTTATAAAACCGCAGATGCGGGTTGCTCAGTTGTTAGTGGTACCTTGTCAGCAATTAACCCCTGAGGAAATCTCTGCCTCAACAAAGGCTACACACAGAACCGGGGGATTCGGATTCACTGGTACAGGTAGCTTAAACCCTGGAGCCAAAATATGGGTACAGCGTCTGCCAGATCCCACCCCTAAGGCTGGTGACCTTGTAGCTATGGGAGCAGAAAATGAAGGCATAGTACAATGCCCTAAAGATGAAAAACAATATCATGTCCCTCTTCGCTTTTGTTACTACAGAGAATAACTCTCCTGTTGATGGCCAGCACCTGCATTCTCCTTTCTGAGGCAGATAACAAATTCATCAATTGGATGGCCACATCTGCAGGGGAAGTGAACAGTAGTCAGTGTTGGCTTTGCACTGAATTGACAGAGGCCGCCGGAAGGGGACTACCATGGAAAATCATTCCCGCTAATGCGACAGAGTGGCTATGCCACTGCCAATGGGGTCACAACAATAATACCTGCAATCCAACATGGACCTCTCTCACTCACACTAAACAGGCACTCTTTGCCCAAGCCCGACATAGGGCAAACTCCACCCTCACCTTGCACCAAAAGTCTTTGCTTCCGGCTCGATATGCATGGAATGGTATATATTGGGAACCAGCTTTGCTAGTTGCTGGATTTTCTAAGGCTCCCCTTTGCCTAGAGGCATTAAATGGCTCCCTTAATGCCACCTTAGGATTTCTCCCATTAGATAATTGTAAACACATTCTCCGAATCAACAACACTGCCCTCAATGAAACACAAACCCTTTCCCACTTTAGTGAGATACTATTACCACAATATAATTACAGCCAGGTCCTCATCGTCCCCTGGGGGGCCCTATGGGTATGCGGGCTCTCAGGGTGGCGATATCTACCCCCACACTGGACAGGAAGATGCACTTGGGGGTGGCCATTAATTCCATTTACGGTCCATGATGACATTTCTCTCCCTAGTAATTTAGAAGCTTATAAATATCGCTGGTTGCGAGTGCGTCGAACCCCATGGTGGTGGCATCCTGTCACAATACTCTATCCTGCTGCAGGCACTATCTTACTCCAGCAGCAAACCAAAGTCTTAAGCTTGCACATAGAAAAGGCTCTTAATGATAGTAGTTCTGGGCTTATGTTATTATTAGATCAACTTGCTCAACTGCACACAGTTGTCCTGCAGAACCATGTGGCACCTGACATGCTTACTGCAGCCCAAGGAGGAGTTTGTGCCTTAGTACACACTAAGTGCTGTGTATATATCCCAGACAATTCCCGCCATGTCACCCTTCTTGCGAAAGGTATGTGGGCGCGAGTACAACGTCTAGAATCTAGCTGTCAGGACCCCATCGTGGACTGGCTTTCCAGCTGCCATTGGCGTTGGCCACGGTGGGTGTGGTTCTTGTTACTTATGCTTCTGATTCTCCTCAGCTTACCCTGATTCTGTAACCTCTACCAATTATGTATTTCCCATTTATCTGCAGGGGTATTTTCCTAAAACTGGGTATCAAATTGAGGCCAAATATGGAGGAAAAGTTAAATATTAAATTTGAACTCAATTGAATGTAGACACAAACAATGGTCACCAAGTCCCAGAACAGGTTGTGTGAGCCCCTTGAGGCATTCATCCAGTGCTGTTTCCGGGAAATCTCTATTTCAATAGATTGAAATAGTTATTGAAAAACAACAGACGATCGCAAAAACGAGTTGACCTCTTTGTGTTCCTTGAGCCCAGTCATGAAGGGTCCTCGTGACTGGGCCTCATGCCAAACAACTTGTAACAAAAAGAGCTAGGGTCCCAGACCGTGTGGAAGCTTCAGGAGACCTCTCCTAGTCTGTGCACGGACAGGCGGCCGACTCTGGAGCCCAGGCTGTTGTTTCCCGGTCTGGTGATGCTTCCTCCATGGTCTGGTAAGTGTAAATATATATATATATATATATGTGTGTGTGTGTGTGTGTGTGTATACACATATATATACATACATATATATACACACACATATATATTTTCCCTTCTCCCCTTCCCATTGCAATTTGCTTATTCTATCATTTGCTTATTGTATCTGTATTACCATTTACATAGGATAAATGTTTTTTACCCTTAAAGGTATTGTGTGTGTGTCTTTTCTTTTCCCCTTGGACGTTTCCCGCACAGAACACCCCCAAATTCTCCAAATCTGTCAGAAGTTCTTACTGTAATACTTCCAAATATTTGAAGGGAAGAGAACACTACATGGCTCAGTAATTTAGTGAGCACATCTACAGATGGCACCTCATTGGTTAGAAATTCATAGAGAAATACATTTCTCATTACAAATTACTGTACGCTGTTTGCAGTGGCTCACACATGTAATCCCAGCACTTTGGGAGGCCAAGACAGGAGGATCCTTTGAGCCCAGGAGTTTAAGATCAGCCTGGCCAACATGTCGAAACCCTATCTCCACAAAAAATACAAAAACTGAGCCGGGCATGGTGGCGTACACCTGTAGTCCCAGCTACCTGGGGGGCTGAGATGAGAGAATCACTTGAGCCCAGGAGGTTGAGGCTGCAGTGAGCTGTGATTGCACCACTGCACTCCAGCTTGTGCAACACAGTGAGATCCTATCTCAAAAAAAAGAAAAAAAAAAGAAATTACTGTAAAGCAACCAATACCATAACAAATACAAGAGTAATAGTGAATACACAAATGATTATCAAAAACAGTATTTTTTCTTCAATGAAATTCATTACCCAATTAAATCCTGCAGTGCACCTGCTTTTTGCAGTAAACATGATGTTGACTTCCCAGTTTGGCTCTGTGAGACTAAGAATTCATCGTTTTTTGTCACTGTACAACTTAAAATAAAAGCAGCAAAATCAATTTTAATTTATTCGGGACCTAAGACTTCCATTAAAAGCTAGACATCTCACTGTGCCTTGGATGACAAGCATAATAGCATAGCTTTCTTTAATTAATAGACCTGGTATCTTAATTCAATGAGTAGGTCTCCTCACTCAGGTATAATTTATGTCATTGAGTGCATTTTTTTTTTCTTACTTTAAGTTGTATTTCTTTCCAGGTTGTGTTGTTAAATTTGCATTCTTGTTCTTCTTCAAAATATTGTTATTCTGTTTATATCTTTGTTCTATTGGCAGATTCTACCAATCCAACTTTTCCCTGAAGTGTTTTTTTTGTTGTTGTTGTCAGAAGTTTTATTTTGAAAACTCAATTATCCAACTAGGAAATATAAAGCTCAAATGAGGACATAAAAGTGGATGAATTTCTTCCATTGTTCATTTTTGCAAATGTTAATATACTTAATTTTTTTTTGTTTTAACAAATGAAACTTAATATTGTTTTGACAATGCACATTAAACATGAATATTGCACTACACTCAAATGAACAAAAATTATAAACAATATATCATGATTTCAGAATTAAAATGTTTTCAGAGTTGTGTGTGTATTTTGTTATGCCAGTCCCCATACCTAAAATCTCAATGACAATTTTTAAAAACTTTGATGCATTGAATAACTTGAAGTGCATTAAAGAATCTATCACTCAACTGCATGTGAATATCAATATTTTAATGTTTATATAAAGGGGTCAAATCTCCTCCAATTTATCTATCAAATATGAATTCACCATAAAAAAATCAAAATTAAAGCTGGGCTTCTGTGAAAATCAATGTCGATAATGAACTGTAATGGAAATGACTAATGCTAAGATTTGGTGAGACAATCTTGAGAGATAAGAAGTTTGGAAAACATACACCAGTCACTAATTACTGCAACAAGTAAAGCAATGTGCTTTAAACACAAAGAGAGACACTAAGATGAATTAGAAAAGAACGGAGTGTTGATCAGACATATATTGTCACTTGATTCATGACAAAGGCGGCAGCATAGAGAGATACAAAGAATCCTTAGCTATAGGGTAAAAAAAAAAAGAATATTGATGTCTACCTCACACTATGCACAAAAGACAATTTCTATTATATTTCAGATCTCACTGTGAAGGGTAACACAAAGCATCAATTTGACTTTGACAATTTTCAGCTAATAATTGTAACAGGTGACCAGATACTGGCAGTCCACCCCAAACCTTCCTGAAGTTCCCTGTATCTTCTTTGAGCAATTATGTTCATGTATTTTCATAAATTTTTGCATTTTTACTTTATTAATAAAAAACTTCACCTGATTTATATGAATATATTGTAACAATGTGTTAAATATTAGTTAATATTTATGTTTGATATGTTTTCAATTTTGTTCTACTTTATATGGTTAACTACTAGTGTATTAGTCCGTTCTCACACTGCTATGAAGAAATACCTGAGACTGGGTAATTTATAAATGATAGAGGTTTAATTGACTTACAGTTCTGCATTGCCGGGGAGGCCTCAGGAAACTTACAATCATGGTGGAAGGCAAAGGAGAAGCAGGTACCTTCTTCACAGGGTGGCAGGACAGAGTGAGTTCAAGCAGGGGAAATGCTAGATGCTTATAAAACCGTAAGATCTCGTGAGATTCACTCATTATCAGGAGAACAGCATGAGGGAAATGATTCAATTACGGCCTCCCAAAGTGCTGGGATTACAGGTGTGAGCCACCGCACCTGGCCCATACCTGCCAGTTTTATATAAACCCCATGATTCAATTACCTCCACCTAGTTCCTCCCTCAACACCTGGGGACTACAGGGATTACTATTCAAGATGAGACTTGAGTGGGGACACAAAGCCTAACCATATCAACTCAGTTACAAAAGGAATCACAATCTTATTTGTTTAGTTTGGAGTAAAAGAAGAAAAACTATTTCATCTAGAGCAATAACTATGATTTAAAAAGCAAATTTATTAATAAACTCCATTTGATGTTCAATTTTAATGATTAATTTTTTCTTTTTTTTAAAAAAAGCGTTCTTTCCTATTTGATAAAGTAATGAGAATCAAACTGGGTACAATTTCCAGATAAATAACTACATGCACACAGTCAAAAACTTGAACAAATGTTTTACTAATTTAGTTGCATTGATGATACAATTACATTAACAAGTATTCATAATAATGCAGTTTGTTGAGGTATAGTAGCTCTCAATTGTGTATGGTTATATTATTACAAAAATATTAAAAATAAAAGTTTATCACTTGAGCCCAGGAGTTCAAGACGGGCAAGACCCCATCTCTACGAAAAATAAAAGTTAAAAAAAAAAAACAGCCAGGCATGATGGTGTGCACCTGTGGTCCCAGCTACACGAAAGGCTGAGATGGGAAGATTGCTTGAGTCCAGGAGATCAAAGCTACAGTGAGCCATGATCATGCCACTGCCCCCCAGCCTAGGAGGCAGAATGAGACCCTATCTCAAAGATATAAAAAAAAAAAGAAATGAAAAAGAAAATTCAAAGGATGTGTTACGATACAGAATAGACTGAGCTATGAAAAGTACTAGAATTCTGAGGGCCTGAGGAGTTGGCTTGGAAAAATAAAAAATTCTGCATGAAGAGGTAGAGATCTGAAAATATAAATGCATTATTAAAAAATTATTGTACATAATTCTGATTAAAATTCAGGAGAAAAATAGAATTGTAATAAAAGCAATATCTAACAGCATTTTGACTAGAAATGTCAAAAGTGCTATTATTTAGTTTCAGGAAGATGGGATTTAAGGAGTCCCATCCAGACTGGGAAAAATGTCATATATTTATTCAAAGTATATAAAAAAGAAATAAGAGAAGCAGAGTAAAAGTGCAACAAAGAAGAAAGTTTGAATTAAATACAAACAGACAAAAATATCTTGCTATGTACTTTGTACAAACAAGAGACATCTCTAAAATTTAAGGATATAAAAGGTTTGTATAAAACTGGCAGGTATGGGTCGGGTGCAGTGGCTCACACCTGTAATCCCGGCACTTTGGGAGGCTGAGGCAGGCGGATCATTTGAGGTCGGGAGTTCAAGACCAGCCTGAACATCGTGGAGAAACCTCATTTCTACTAAAAATACAAAATTAGCCGGGCGTGGTGGCACATGCCTTTAATCCCAGCTACTCAGGAGGCTGAGGCAGGAGAATCGCTTGAACCCGCGAGGTGAAGGTTGCAGTGAGCTGAGATCATGCCATTGTACTCTATCCTGGGCAACAAGAGAGAAACTCCATCTCAAAAAAAAAAAAAAAAAAAATGTTACCCGGGAGCGGTGGCTCATGCCTGTAATCCCAGCACTTTGGGAAGGCCGAGGCAGGTGGATCACGAGGTCAGGAGATCGAGACCATCCTGGCTAACACGGTGAAACCCTGTCTCTCCTAAAAAAACACACACACACACACAAAAAATAACAATAATTAGCTGGGCGTGGTGATGGGCGCCTGTAGTCCCAGCTACTCCGGAGGCTGAGGCAGGAGAATGGCATGAACCTGGAAGGCGGAGTTTGCAGTGAGCGGAGATCGCACCACTGGACTCCAGCCTGTGTGACAGAGCAAGACTCCGTCTCAAAAAAAAAAAAAAAGTAGGTGAACAATAAGTAACCAAAGAAAAAGTAGTGTAACTACATTAATATCAGATGAATAACTTTTAGAGAAAAAGCTTACTGTATAATGATATAAAATGGTGTTGTATATGGAATCCAAATTTACATGCAATTTTAATTTATTCTGGACCTAAGACTTCAATTAAAACCTAAACATCTCCCTGTCTCCAGTTTACATGCATATAGCTACAAAATACAGAGACAAAAGCAAAATCATTATGGTCTCTGATTTATGGAAAGAACAATTGGAAAATATTTTTTAAAATGAACAGCGAAGTTAACAATCTTAATCTAATTGATAAGTATAAAACTACAATCAGAAAGCTTTACAAGCAGAGAGGCAGAATTTTTAAAATTCACATAAATTAGGCCACAAATTAAGTCTCAACCAACACCTGGATACAGGTACATTACAGATTATATTTTGAAAGATAGAATGTTATCGTGTTAGAAATAAATATAAATTTAAATGAATGAATGAGATAATAACTAAGTAAATATCTGTCTGGAATTTTAAACTATAATTTCAAAATAAAATGGGTCACATAAGGAATGAAAATGAAAGTTTAAAAATTAAAACTTGTTTCATGAACATGGAGAAAATAGAAAAAAGATAAGAAGGTCTAAAAATCAATTATGTAAATGCACAACTTAAGAAGTTGATCTCTGAAAAAGAAGTTAAGAAAAGTAAAGAGAAGAAATAAAAGCAAACAAAAATGAATAACAAACCTGAGAGCCTGATTTAATTAAAGTGAAATAAAAATACATGGAAAACGTCAACTACACCACACATAAAGAGATATACATGAAAAATGCCATTTGTTCAGAAGAATTAGATATGAGGGAAGAAAAATGGACTGATGATGCAAAAATGTACACATTAGAAGAGAAAACCAAGACATACTATAAAGGTTTTAAAAATTATATTGCAATAACTAATTTTATACTGATAAATATGAAAATAGATGAAATGGATACTTGGAAAGTAGCGAAATTACTCAAGAAGAAATAGAAACCTTCAATAGACCCACAATCAGGAGAGAAGTAAAATTAGTGACTAAATCTTATTTACGCCTTATTGCCGAAATACATTTTAAAAGATGGACATGCCTAGAGAGATAAAGGCACAATGTAACTCTCAACCCCTAAATGGCTTTCCTTCCTTAGAGTAGAAGTTAAGCACTTACCATGGCCCTATAAAATGCCCGTGAGGTCTCATCGCTATTTTTTCTCTGACACCTTTTATCAAGATTACTCCTGCCTCCCCCCCTCGAACCACACTGAACTTCTATATAATCCTGCCTCAGAACGTTGTTTTTGTTTTCCTTAGTCTATGATGAATTTTCAAAATATTTGTTTTTTGGTTGACGCATAAAAATGGTATATGTTTCTGGTGTGCACTGAGATGTTTTGATGTATGTATCCAATGTCAAATGATTAAATCAAGTTGATTAACATATCCATCACCTCGTATACTTGTTTCCTTGTGGTTAGGATTTTGGTACTTGATGTTTTCTCTGCTTTGACTATGCTCTCTGCAGATATATTTGTCCTCTCTCTTCACTTTCTGTGCCCAAATATCCCTTGAGTGAGTCATTTCATTACATTCCAACACAATACTCCATCTCTGGCATGTCATGTACTCTTCATCATGCTTTTTTTTAATGTAAAATTGTAAGGTTTGTAGTACAACATCCATTACAAGCTAGGTATGTCTTTAGGTTAGGAAGAGATGTCTTAAGTCATTAAAAAAATAAATAGTCCACAAAGGAGAATATAGATTGATTTCAAAACATCAGGATTACACATTTTTTTGCTCTAAAATAATTCTTAAACAAAAAGAAGTGAAAAAAAATTTCTCAGATATTATGTTCAATGCGTAACACTAAAAAATGATCCTATGTATCTAAATCCTAGGATGAAAAAAGTAAAAATCAATAAGAAAACTTAAAGGACCCCATACAAAAATGGTTAAATAATATTAACAAATAAATTATAAAGACTCTATTCAGGGGAGCTGAATGAAGATTCTTTTACTGTAACAATATTTGACTAAAATTGCCAATCAGTCAATGGACAAAATTCTCACTCTACAAGCTAACAGCTTATTAATATGTGAAAATATTTACCCGTTTATGCTTGTGATTTGCTATGCAAGACAACTTTTTCATAGAAAAATCCAACTGTGAGATTTTTCCAGCTTGTGTCCCAAAATTAACTTTCTATCTTTATTCCAAAAAAGAAAGGAGAAAACAGTCACTGTTAGTCACTTTGGTCCCAAATGAAGGGGAAAATTATTTTTGCATACCAAATAATGAAGGGTTTTAAAAAATTTGTATATATATATATATATATATATCTTTATTTTTGAGAAGAAGTCTTTCTCTGTTGCCCAGGCTGGAGTGCAATGGTACAATCTCAGCTCACTGTCACCTCCACTTCTGCGGCTCAAGCTCTAAGCCTCAGCCTCCCGAGTAGCTAAGATAACAGGTGCACACCACCATGCCTGGCCAATTTTTGTATTTTCAGTAGAGACTGGGTTTTCCCATGTTGGTCAGGCTGGTCTCGAACTCCTGAACTCAAGTAATCTGCCGCCTGAGCCTCCCAAAGTGTTGAGATCACAGGCATGCCCCATAGCCCAGCCAATGAAGGGCTTTTCAAATTCATCTTTAAATATTTTAAGCAAGCATGTCTTGCGGTTTTCTCCTTTAAACAAACAGAATTTGTCTGAATTTAGGCTTATGGGATCTGCAGGAGGGAAATCCTAAGAAAATACCTGCTTAAGGAGGCTGTACACTGAATCCATGCTTTTCTGTCCCTTTTCCCCCATTGCTAGAGTGCTTAAGTGTTATTTTTATGTTCATTTTAAAGATTAGCCTCTCCAAAGTTTATTTCTAAATGTTGTAGAATTGGATTTTAAAACAAAATTTGTTTGGAATGATCGCGTAAAGGACATGATCAGAATTTCATTAATAAACTATTTGGAGCAGCAGATAATTCTTGGTGTTGAAGGTATCACTGTGTTCAATAGTTACTTATGGCAAATTACATTTCTTTTGCTGCAGCAGTTTCGAAGTTAATAAACCTAAACAAATGCTCCTAGATTCAAATGGAAAATGAAGAAATAGTGACACATTAGGAGTGACTTTGTGCAGAGCTTCAATCTTTGCGCATTTAAACAATTTATTTGAGATTCAGTAGCTTACTGTGGCAAAGAAAATCCTCAAATGTACTAAGATGTGGAATAAGAGATGTTAAAAAAATACCTTCTTTACTTTTGCGTAATCTTACTGAGAAACTGTGATAGGTTTTGTATTTATATATAAACATAACATAATTTTAATATAATAATATGTCAAGCATCTAAGATATTTACATATAAACAACATACATCTAGATAGTATACATTTGGAACCATTACCTTATTAAACTCTCTATTATAGAAATGATTGCCAGTAAATTACAAGTCAATTTGGCAAGGAAAATTTTCTATATATAGGTATAAAATATATAGGTATTCTATACATGAGATTCTATATAGAGAGAATCTTCACAGATTTAGAAGAAAGTTCAATAAGTATTTGGAAAACTGTAGGTTACTGATAAGACTCTAAGATTAATAAAAAACTGTATGTTGGGTAGTAAATTCTGTAAGATCATATATTCCTCAGTGGAAGGTTTTCCAATGGAGAGTCAATAGATTCCAACAGTTTTAAAGAAAATTTATATTTTTAAAAAATTTAAGGCAGAGATATATGTTATACGATCAGTACAAATGGAAATAAATTAGAAAATTGTAAAGTCATTCACATGTAGTAGAAATCTTTAGATTTCAAAGCAAGCAGAACACTCAGCTACATCTGATGGTGCCATATACCAATAAAGGGAGCACTTCCTCACAAATTGCACATTTTCAAAAAATGAAAGATGAAGAGCCCAATTTTAGTGTTTTACCAGATAGTCCTGTGAAAATTTCCGTTTTAGAACTATATGAACTAGAGATTTAAGTTAGCTTGGTAAGTCTGTTTTTATTGGGGATGGATGTATCCAACCATCACCTTGCTGGCGTATTTTCTTTTCTCCTTTGATTCCATACTTACCAGGTTATTTAGAGTCTAATAAAGCAAGAGGAAATGGTGTATAAATCACAGCTTCCAGCAAATCTCTGACATTTTCATCTCTCTATATAACTTTGTGCTCTGGTTGGATTTTTTTCAAAGACATTTGATAGGAGAGATTGGTTAGAGTTAACATTTGGGAGCTGAGTCATGCCTGGGTCATAATTGGATTAAGTTTTGAACCTTACAGCTCTGGATGATAAAATTCCTAAACTGATGAAATTCTGTGGGTATTTGGGACATCCGCCGATGGCGGCAATTTTAACACACAGATGATTTTCATCTCAATGCCCATCACTAATTACAGAAGTAAAGACATAAGTGTAAGCATGAGTTGACAACCACAAAAATTAGGCTTCCACCCATAACTGTTAGATATCGTATGTTATCTATTAGGTAAGAAATACTGTATAGCAGTTGACTCAATTGATGTTAGAGAAAATGGGAGAGTAGAAAAAAATAGACCTTTGCATAATTTTGAAAGGTTTAACTTAACACGGTGGTGCCATTTTAAGCACAAATAATGACATTAGAGAGAGACACTAATTTAGATAATTTTAATCAAATTATGTTAAGGTTCTTAAAACTGATGGAGCAACCACCTAAAAAGTAGGCGATTCTGTAATTACATATTTGTAATCATTGAATAACTTTCTTCGCCCTCTTAGAACACATAGAAGTCTCTCTCTCTCTCTCTCTCCTCCCCCTCCTTTCTCTCTCTCTGCCTTTCTTTCTCTCTTTCTCTTTCTCTCTCTCTCTCTTCTGTCCATTTCTCCATTCATCTTCCTCCCATTTCTCCCTTCTTCTCTCTCTCTCTCACTGAAATGATAGCTCAATTTCACAAGGCCAATTAGCAAGATATTTTATACTTTTATTCTCTTAAATCTTCTCTATATGACCCCTTCACAGCTTCTAAAAACAGGAGCGTCTGTCTCCTTCCAAATTGCAAAAAGAGAAGTAGATTTTGATCCATGCACGGAGCAATTGTCTCTGTGCCACATGAAGTCCACTGAACACTTGATCTGGACTGATTAATAGGGTATGACTTAGTTACCATTTCAGGAAGCACAAACACCAATTCGGCATGTCTAAATACTAAGAGCTGAATGTAAATTCTTCTGCATCAACTGAAGACTCTTCTCAAAATAGCTTGCCCCAATTCTAAGGACTCTCATGTGCACCAGGCTCACCAAACTAGGCCTATTTTCTCTCCATAAGGTATTATGTTTGGGATCCACTGTTCCCTTCCACTAACTGCAGGACTTGATTGAAGACAACATCCTTCAAGTATTTTTGTCCTTGTTCTTCTAAAACTATGTAAGCTGTCTTGCAAAGGTATTTCTTCCACCCTTATTATCAGCTCAGGTTAAGGCAACCTTGGCTACATCATAAGAAGCACACTTATTCCCCTTTTTCTCTCTCCTAGACAATAGATGTTCATCCCCTTTACATTAGTATAACTTAGTGGGGTCATTCAATTATAAATAAGGACAACTTTCCATGTTAGATGATTTTGTCTTCTCTCCCATAGCTAGGCGAGCAGTTGATTTAAAAAATGTAACCTTTCCTGAACATGTACCTATTTCATATTTGCGCCTGATTAAACCTGTGTGATAGTGCAAACACAATAACGCCTTCTAGATCTCCATTCTGTTTATCAAGGTAAATATCAGAGGCATTTGTTCCACACAGCGAGAAGAACTGAGACACGATGATGGACAGTTGACTTTGTGGTTAGAGAGAAGGTTATAGGCATTGCTTACAAAATCAGAGTACCATGAGCCATTCAGAAAAGGAAGAATGATTCTCATAATGATAATGACCTCCAGTTTTATTATATCTTACATACAAAAGGATCATAAATTGCCTAACAACTCCACAACTACAAATGAATATGAGAATCATTTCGTATACAACTAAAATGTGTCAGCTGTCTCACAGAGCACAGCACAATTACTCAACAGTTTAGGACCGGAACTGAACAAAAGCAGTTGAAAGCAAAAATGACTGAGAAAGGCATGAGGTAATTATATAATCTGGAAGTGGTCCACATATCTAGGAGGGTGAGTGAAGTTTCCCCCAAGAGCTTAGGGAACTGAGAATTTAATATCTCTCTCTCTCTCACACACACACACACACACACTCACACAAACACACACACTTATTCCTTCAGAACTGAGACTTGAAAATAAACTGAGAATATGAAAAAAAATGAAGTCATCTTAAATGTATTGGGTGGTCCATTTCGGTCTGTAACTATATTTAATGTCTTAACCTATCTAAAGACGTTCTGTGTCTATCAGAAGGAAAACCAGGCCAGGCACAGTGGCTCATGCCTGTAATCCCAGCACTTTGGGAGGCCGAGGCGGGCAGATCACTTGAGGTCAGGAGTTCAAGACCAGCCTGGCCAACATGGCAAAACCCCTTCTGTACTAAAAATACAAAAAATTTAGCCAGGCATGGTGGCACATTCCTGTAATCCCAGCTACTCAGGAGGCTGAGGCAGGAGAATTGCTTGAATCTGGGAGGCAGAGGTTGCAGTGAGCTGAGATTGCACCACTGCACTCCAGCCTGGGTGACAGAGGGAAACTGTGTCTCAAAAAAAGAAAGCCTTCACTGATTGGTAAATTGGAATAGAAAACAAAGACCCAGTAACCAGCCACCATTTCTGCAACAACCTGGAAAGAGACAATGGATACTATAATCCCACTTAGTAAACCACTGCTCTTCTGGAGGAGGACAGATTAAATTATCTCAGTCAGATCAATTAAAATAATTTAGTTTACCTTTCCCACTCTTTGCTCACGAAAAAAACAAACAAGAAAACCCCAAATTATCATTTTGCTTGCCACGTAGGTCTACACATGGATAGAAAATGCACTAGTTTTATGTTTCTCTTAAAATTGTAGCTTCAGTGAGAGGTGTACATTGTAAATTAACAATCTGGCATGCTAGCATTGTCAGTCTTGGAATTTGGTTATTTTACATCTTCTGCCTCTGAGCAACAGATCAACTTGCCATGCATTCGTAAGCTCATGTTTCTGAATCTTCATGGTTAAGATACAGCCCCTGGAAGGTCACAAAATGACCTCTTAAGACATGTCTAATAAACGAGGAAAACGTTGAAGGAGCACGTATTTGTTTGTGCAGTCAAAACACCCTGCATGATATGCTTAATAAGTATTATTCTAGTGCTAGGCTCTGGAAGACTGAAGTCCACCTGCCCAAAAAGAGGTTGAAATTTGGCAAACTGTGTTTAGGCTGGAAAATTCCCTACACTTTTTGATACAAGCGTTACTTTCTATATTTTATGCACACACATAAACTCAGAGAAAATGTGTAATTTTCAAGTGCACACAAGTAATTCAATGGGGGAAAAATAAAATGCATTGATTCATGTTGATGAGGATTTCTTGATAAATATTTTTCTCTGTAGATATATACTCAACACTGCCAATTGTGTAATAAGGACAATTGCTTCACATATCATGAGGTACTGGTATGCAATTCCTTGCCTTAATCATTGCAACCTTTTGCACTAGCAGTCACATTCTCTAATTTTCCCACACCACATGACAATCGTTAGACTTTAGTATCTCGCAAATACATTTAACTACTGCCTTTTTCTATTTACTATCCCCAAACCATTGATATTTCCTCATAAGTGTAGCATTTTTGATCATTACTTATTTAAAATCACTTGTTTTTCAATAGTGATGGTTTGGAGGAAAATAAATAGACCATACTTAGGCGGGTGGGTCAGTATCTAAACTTTCTATGCAATTGCCACACTTTTATTGCTTGCACTAATTTATTACTGTTATTTTAGAGATGAGGACTTGCTATGTTGCCCAGGTTGGACTCCAATTCCTGGGCTCAAGTTTTCTTCCCACCTCAGCCTCCCGAGAAGCTGGAATTACAGGCACATGCCACCACACCCAGCTTATTTACTCTAATTTTAAAGTAAGTCATAAAATTAGGTAAAGTCCTCTAACTTCGCTCTTCCAAAACTTGTCTTAGCTCTTCTAGATCCTCCCTCCCCCCCAAAAATGCCTGCTTTTAAAAGATAACCTGACTTTCATTTGATTCAGCTGAAAGTATATATCAATTTTCAGATATTGGAAATTATTACACTACTGAGTCTTCCAGTCTATAAACATGTGACTTATCTGTGTTTATTCGAGTTTTTTGACATCCTCCATCAAGGTTATATAGTTTTTTAATATAGAGATTTGCACATTTTCATTAGATTTATTCCCAAGAATTTTATGAATCTTATAGTCTTGTAATCAATTATTTTTTATTTTGATTTTCTACTTGTGTATATGCATAAAGGTAATCCACCAGGAGGTATGATTTTAAGTTCTTTTTTATTATACAGTCCCTTTATCATATATAGGAAAGTGACTTATTGTGCTAATTTGCTGAGAGCTTTTACCATGAACGGGGGTAGACGTTTGTCAAATACTTTCTCTTTTACATATGAGATGAGCGCACATTTTCTCTTCAATTAATAAGGTATATGAGATGTAAATTTATTCAGTGAAAGATGTGAATGCTCAGTGATTTAACTAATTCACATTTTATTATATCCGTATAAAATATTTAACTGCTACCAAGAATTTTGTTTTCTAATTTAATTTTATTTAAAGAGAAATACTAGTTAACTCCTCGGGGAATTTCTATCATTTCTGTCAGTGTAACTTTGAAAACTAGATTAAAAACTTTAAATCCAAATGGTACTTTTAAAAGGATTACAATAGCTCAACTATAAAGATAATTAGCTATATTCTATTCTAAAAGAAAAAATCAGGGCTGGACACAGTAGCTCATGACTGTAATCCCAGCACTTTAGGAGGCTGAGGCAGGTGGATCGCTCGAGTCCAGGAGCTTGAGACCAGCCTGGGCAACCAAGAGACACCCCGTCTTTACCAAAACATTAGCAAATTAGCTGGTGTGGTGGTACATGCCTGTAGTCCCAGCTACTTCAGAGGCTGAGGTGGGAGGATTGGTTGGGCTCAGTACTTCTAGGCTGCAGTGAGCTCTGTTTGAACGCCACTGCACTTCAGCCTGGGCGACTCTATCTCTGAAAAGAAAGAAAGAAAGAATGGCCAGGCGCGGTGGCTCACGCCTGTAATCCCAGCACTTTGGGAGGCCGAGGCGGGTGGGGATCACGAGGTCAGGAGATCGAAATCATCCTGGCTAACAGGGTGAAACCCCGTCTCTACTACAAATACAAAAAAATTAGTTGGGTGTGGTGGCGGGCGCCTGTAGTCCCAGCTACTGGGGAGGCTGTGGTGGAAGAATGGCGTGAACCCAGGAGGTGGAGCTTCCTGGGCGACAGAGCGAGACTCTGTCTCCAAACAAAAAAAAAAGAAAGAAAAGAAAGGAGGAGGAAAGAAAGAAAGAAAGAAAAAAGAAAGAAAGAAAGAGAGAGAGAAAGAGAGAACAAAGAGAGAGAGAAGAGAGAGAAGATAGAAAGAGAAGAAAGAAAGGAAAAGAAGAAAGAGAAAGAGAGGGAGAAAGAGAGAATAAAGAAAGAAAGAGAGAGAAGAAAGAAAGAAAAAGAAAAGAAAGAAAGAAGAAAGAAAGAAAGAAAGAAAAGAAAGAAGAAAGAAAAAAGGAAGGAAGGAAGAAATTTTTTCTTATTGGCGTATAGTTAGGCAAATAATTTGCAATCTCGGCTCACTGCAACTTCCGCCTCCTGGATTCAAGCGATTCTCCTGCCTCAGTCTCCCGAGTAGCTTGGACTACAGGTGTATGCCACCATGCTGGGCTAATTTTTGTATTTTTAGTAGAGATGGGGTTTTGCCAGGTTGGCCAGGCTGGTCTCAAACTCCTGACCTTGGATCCATCCACTTCCACTTCCCAAAATGCTGGGATTACAGGCGTGAGCCACCATGCCTGGCCTAGATATGTATATTTTTAAAATAAAATATGCCAAATGTCCTCCTGTGTCTGACTTGTTTTACTTAGCCCAGTGTTCTCTAGCTTCACTCATGTTGTTGAAGATGGCAGCATTTCTTTCTTTTTTATGGCTGCCTAATATCATTTTTCTTTCTCCATTCATCTGTAGACAGCCACTGAGGTTGTTTCCATCTTGGCCATTGTGAATAATGCTGCAATGAATCCTAGGGTTCATTCCATTTCTCTTCTCTCTTCCTGTAGAACGGAACTCCAGAAGCCTCATGCTTTTAGGAAAGCAGTAAGTACAGCTTTTTTGGATGATACTGCAATGGTGGCTGCATGGCATGATACATTTGTTCAAGCCCATAGCATGCACAGCACTGAGTGAACCCTAATGTAAACTATGGACGTTGGTTTGTAACTGAACACAGGTCCGGATGCTCACTGCGTACAGAGTCCAGTAACAAGAGTGAGGTCTGGTAGAAAGAAAATGACTTTATTAACCAAAACTAGTGAAGGGGAAATGGTTGGATGCCTATCCAAAGTAACCACTTCAATTTGGCGGGGGGTAGGAAGGGGTTTAAAAAGGGAAAACTTGTTAAGAAAGGCATGCAAGAATTGGGCCGAGTACAATGCCTTTGTGTCTTGTCCTGGTGGCTGTCTTGGGACCCAGTCCACCTGGACCTCGGGCTGAGCAAAATGTCTGTGTGTCTTATGCTGGTGGCTGTCTTGGGTCCCAGTCCACCTGGCCTTTGGGCTGATGTCATCTCCACAATGGCTGGGTTGTTGGCTAGCCACCTTGAAGTAATCTCTGGAACTTTGCTGCTGGATCTCTAGGCTTGGTGTGTCTGTCTCAAGATCAGCCCCGGAACATCTATGAAGACACATAGTCAGATACTAGCATACAGTTAGATAAAAAAGAAGGAAGTATATATGGGGAAAAGAGTGGTACGTGGAGTGTATTTTAAGGCTAAGGAAAAAAGGCTCTGCGGTTTGCCTCCAGTTTACCTCTTGAAACCTAAGAGAAAGAGAAAAAAAATGTTTCAGAATGCATTTTGAAGTTGCCTGCTTACAGGTTGATAATGATATGTTGTGTAGGTGCATCAATGGTAACAAATGTATCACCATGGTGGGTTAATGTCAAACATGAAAGAGGTTGTGCATGTGTGGAGATAGGGGATACATGGAAAACGTCTGTAGCTTCTGCTAAATTTTGCTGTGAACTTAAAGCTGCTCTAAAAAATAAGGTTTTATTTTTTAAAAGTCCATAGTTCTAGGGAGTGATGGACAGATGCAGAAAAAATGAATAAATAAGGAAAAGAAGATGCTGGGAAGTCCGTGAACAAAGTCAATTCAGAGCAAAAAAAGCTAAAAATGACGGAAAAGCCATCAGTGAACTTCACTGAAACTTTACCCAAACGTAAAACACTTTCTGTTTCAGAACCGAGAAACAAAGCTGCCACTCAAGCTCATACCATTACTAAGGGTAGAGCTGCAACTCAAACCCAGGTGTGTCCACTTTATTCGTTCCTCTGTAGCAAATCACCAATGACATTAAAAAAAACAGTAACCAGAAATAAGTGTGGGATATAATTATCGCAATGTGCAGATGAAGAAGGGTTTCTCATGCAGGAAGTTAACAAGATAATATATAGTTTTAATTAAAATGAGCTATTTTTGGATGGTGACAAACTGCAGAACATACATAACTTACTGTGGTAGGACATGAAAATAAATCAATTTACAATATAACATCCAGCAGATAGCTGTTTTTCTGTGGACAGGAAAGTAAAAAGTCTACTTACAAGGATACAAAGAACACAAATGTTTCACTGAGATGTTTAGTGAATTGAAGGAGGCCTCACTTATGTTAACCTCATAATCACCATGCTGCTTTATTTTCTAAGATCTCTGAAGAGACAGCCTCACAGGCAACTTAATTCATTTGTTGCTAGTCAACTTCATAAAGCAAACACTTCATTTTGTGGTTGTGGTAGATTTTTTTTTCCTTAGTATGTTTTCTAGGAACTTAGTGTAAATTTGCCACAGGGCACACTACTTCAGAAGGCTTTCTCTCTTTAAAAATTATTTTGAGTTATTAAAAATACTTCAAATCATTTATCTATCATCTTATCTGTTTATCTATCTGTCAATCATCTTATCTATGTATTATCTACCTATATCTATGATCTATATAAGCTATAATCTCTATATAAATTATCTATTGATGTATCTATCATCATATCTATGTATCAACTCGATCTATCATCTATCTATATAATCAATCACCTATTTACCATCTATATCTCTATCATCCTATCTATCTATATATCTATCGTCTACCTATATCTATCAATCATCTGTCTATCATCTATCTGTCTACTTATCTATCATTTATGTATCATCCTATATATTTGTATATTATCTATCTATATTCTGTAGCTATCATCTGTCTAAACTATTATCTATTTCTCCATATATATATATAATTATTATTATACCAAAACTGAGAAGCCACTTCTCAGTTTGCAAAATGTTTCACCTATATTTTCATAACTGATCCTGATAACTCAAAATAAATTTGTAACTTTTTTTTGGAATTATGCCTCTCTAGTGAGAAAAAAATAGGTCCTTGCTTGCACTACTTTAAGGAAGTCAGCTTGCTCTCCGATTGCCCCAGTTCTTATTGCCTTTTTTCCATCTCCTCAAGTTTTCCTTTAATCATTTATCTTTATCTCTAATCCTTTCCTGTGGGTTTTTCTGTTCTTTGAGCTGCTAAATGCTCATTTGTATCTTAGCTTCTAGATTTCATCCTATTAACAATTTCTACATTACTCAAATTAATTGTTTGGTTGTTTTCTTCATCTTCTTTCTTGCACACAATGGTATTTCTTGGAAACGTCCCTCAGGATGCATAGCGGAAATATTTTGTATTATGTATGGAGGATGCTAAGAACATGTGTAGCATCATCTTACTTCCAAAGGTATGCACAAATTAACTATTATTGTATATATTTTTTCTTTCAATAAATAAGAGATCTTTTAATGAAACTCAAAGAGTCCCATTTCATAGCAACAGAATGTTCCAGAGGCCAGTTCAAACCACTCAGGGATCCCTCTGTGTAACTCAACCTTGTCAAGAGATGGAGGACTATTTCTGAAAAAGGGAGCAAAAATCATTCTTGGAACAATGCCTAATAATACTTTCCTCAGGTCATTGCAAAGAGTTCACAGGTGTATTTAGACTGTCATTGTAAATGGAGAGTTCTAAACATGAGACTGTATTAAAGCAATCAAAATTTTGCGCAAAACAAAATACCAAGAAAAAAAGAAACATTGCATAATCACGAAAGCACCGGAATTGTCAAAACGTTGTAACAAAGCGAATACAAGGAAAGAATTAAGGTTGAACAGATCACTACCTGGTAAGCATCACTCTCTTTGTCTGGAATATGCAGATAACTCTATGATTATCTACCTAGGGCTCTGTGAAGAATAAATGAGGAAATGCCCACATGGCACTGAGTCTTGCCACCACATACCAAGCTCCACATTAGTGTCAAGTGTCGTCACTTTAGAACACTTACATTGGCCCTGCTTGCTGAGTGCATGCATTCATATTTCAAATATTTTTTCTAAGTATATTATTTTTCTTTACTCCTATTGTCCAGATTGCAATTAACTGTTACTGTCTAGTATCTTACTTGTGCCTGCATTTTTCTACACTTTTATCTCTTGCAAGCACCTTCTAGGAGATTTCCATAATCTGAAATTGTGACTCAATAAAATGGTTTTGTAGATTTTTCATGCTTGTCCAATTTATTGGTTCTGTATTCAATTGTGTGGGTGAGTGTGGATATGTGTATGTATATATATAATTGCATATATGCCCCGATAGTTACATTTTAATATATACAAATACATTTTCTTATTGTGCATATATTTACTATATGTGAATATATTATATATACTATAATTGTGTGTATGTATATTTATGTGTGTGTGTGTATATATATATATTTTTCCTATTATTTCCACGGGATGCCCTTTATATATGTGTATCAGGATATATGAAATATATATACACATATATGTATATACATGTATGTATATATAATTGCACATATATGTGTTGATATAAATATATAAATTTTCTTCTTGTGTGTATATTATATATAAAAATTATATATAAAGTATATATGTTATATAATTGTGTGTGTACAAATATGTTTACACATACATATTATTTATTTCCTAATATTTCCACAGTACCTTTTAATGCCTTTCATGGCTTCATTTTATATATATGAACACAAACACACAAACTTAGACATGTATGTATGTCAGGAGATATGACATCTATATAATTACATATTTTTTCTGATATTTACATATATAATTTTGTGCATATTTATTATATATAAACACATATAAATAAGGTATATATACTATATACTTTATAACTTCATATCATTGTGTGTATATATGTGCTTATATATGTTTATATATATAATTTCTGATATTTTCTCAGTATATCTTTATTTCTCTTTCTTAATTTTATGCACACACACACATATATATCTAACTAGTATAAGTTTATGGCAGGAGATGTGAGATATATATCTTCATCTTCATATGTATATATAAATATATATAAAGTTTCTTCTTGTGCATATAGTTATATATAAATATGTTATATATACTATATATAATTGTGTGTATGTATGTGTTTATATAATTAGACAGGTATATAATTCCTAAGATTTCCATAAGATAACTTTTGGCTTTATTATATATACACACACATATATATGTATATATATATAAAAGTTCTATAAATATACGTCAGGAGATGTGAGAGATAGATAGATACACACACATATACACACACTATATATATACATACATCTGTAATATTTCTTTTTTTTTTAGACATTCTCACTTTGTCGTCGCCCAGGCTGGAGTGCAGTGGCACGATCTCGGCTCACTGAAACTTCTGCTGACTGGATTCAAGTGATTCTCTTCCCTCAGCCTCCCGAGTAGCTTGGATTACACATATGCACCACCACCCCCGGCTAATTTTTGTGTTTTTAGTAGAAACAGCATTTCATCATGTTGGCCAGGTTGGTCTTGAACTCCTGACCTCAAGTGATCTGCCTGCCTCAGCCTCCCAAAGTGCTGGAATTACAGGCTTGAGCCACCACCCCGGCCATATTTCATTAAGCACTTTGCTCACTTGTTCTGATAAATTAGCTTTAGATGTGTCGGTCAGTCCAGTCAGGATACCAAAAATCTCACTACGTGCTTCAACAGAGAAATTTCACACAGAGATTCTCAAGAGCTGAAAGCACCAAAAAGAATCACCGGGGTGCCCGAGGTAATATCCAAAGGAAGATGCTGCCGTCACAAGGTTGGGAATATCTGACAGGGAGGGGCCCCAGCAGAACTCAGGGCAGATGGCTTTGCTGGGCTACCTGTTTGTATGTCCAAGTGTATGGAGTGAGCCCAGTTCTGGGAGTGCTGCAAGAAGCTGGAAGCTGCTGGAACTCATGGCTGTGGACAGAGTGGCCTGGAGAAAGAAGGCTGCTCTTTCTCTTCTATTCTTTGATTCTCTTCCGTGTCTACTCTCTAGTAAAACATCTAAAGAAGAGCTAAAGAGCAAGCCCTAGTCTAGCCCACCAGGTAAATGGAAAGATCAGGGATCAACCTCAGGTGGACCTGTTAGCCATTCTCACTTTATCCTGATCCATCAGCTCATTCCTTCAGTTAGTTTCATCTAACGTATCAGAAAATTTCAGCACTTCAAAGACGCTGTCTTCCTAGTTTGTAATTCACCAGCACCAGAAGTTTGCTTGGAGAGGAGGCTGAGGCAGAAACGAAGAAGGACGGCTGGGTGACTTATGTGGAGTAATATCCTTCCTCTATCACCCTAGACGTCTTGATGATGCTGGCTGGGATACTGCCCTGCCTAGGACAGGGGATAATTTCCCTAAGGGAACATGCAGAGCCCTTCTTGAAATCAGTGCTCAAGTCCTATCTCTCTCTGGGTCTGCCTAGACTTCTCACAGTTTTAGAAACCAAAGTTTGTGGTTGTCCCTGAAACCAAGATAACATTTTCACCATTGTTTGCTTTTATTTCTATTGATTTCTTACTTCTCTCTGCAGAAAAAAAAAAATTACATCAAATGTAAAAGGTAAGACTTTGTTTTGGGGATGCTGCCAGAAAATTGAATCTCTCTCTCTCTCTCTCTCTCTCTCTCTCTCTCTCACACACACACACACACACACACACACACACACGCACACATATTCAAGCAAAAAAATGTTAAGTTACAAAGCTGCTTTATTATTTTGGAGGGCTATGAGCAGAAATCCTGCTAAGAGTCATTGGACATATCTAAAATCATCATTTTAAAGACAGAAAACAACACAAGGAAACTTGCAATGTGGGTTTAAATGATATCCTCCCATTAATGAATGAAATGCATGTGGAGATGAGATGGTAGACGTTTTATTTATTTTATTTATTTTTTAGAAGAGAAAGAGTTTAATAGACACGAGGACAGCCACGCCACATGGGAGATGGAGTTCCTACTCAAATCATCTCCTTAGAAGCTCCTAGGTTAGGGGTTTGTCAAAGGCAGTTTGGAGGAAGGGGTGGGGGTAGCCAACAGGTGCTTGCTGCTGATTGGTTGGGGAGGAGATGAAATCATAGGGAATTGAAGCTGTCATCCTTCTGGCTGAATCACTTCTGGATAGGGCCACAGGAGAGGGGTTGGCGGTGGAGGTGAAGTCATGGGTGTTAGACATGCAAAAAACGTGGAAAGATATCTCAAAAGGCCAATCTTAGGTTCTACAATAGTGACATTATTCACAGGCATCAATGGGGAAGTTGCATATCTTATAACCTCTGGAATATTGGCTGGCAATAAGTCGTTTATGTCTGTCCCTTAGCAGGACTCTGGGGTGCCTCTCCTCACCCCAGCCTGATGGCCCCCCATTAGCTTTACAAAAACAGTTGAATTTCGGGGCAAGGCTGTTATCATTTAAACTGTAGCCTAAATGTCTTTCAAAGTTAGCTAGGCCCAAGAGTCCAGGAATAATTAAGGAAAAGGCAAAATGGGAGGGTGGGTTAGCTTAGTTTACTGTTATAATTCTATCTTCTGCTACCGTGTTTTGCATTTCCTATGTGTTAATAATATTCTGGCCCAGATATAGATTATAGATATAGATATAGATGTAGGTACAGATACTTGTGCAAAACGACTGCCAGTTTGAATAATGCATGTTGTCCCCCTAAAATTGAACTTTGATAGACACTTTTCATATTCTGATTTTAAATTCAGGGACGATTAGGTATGTTTTTATCTGAAATCTGGCTTCTGAGAAGGGTAATGTGAAAGGAAAATAAATCCTAGGGTCCCCAAATCACTAAGCTAAAGGAAAAAGTCAAGCTGGGAACTGGGTCGTGCAAACCCGCCTCCCCTTTTGGTTCTTAAATAAGATGGCTACGGGATGAAAAGCCACATGCCTCCCCCGTATTTTGCCCACAAGGAAATTCCTAGTGAGCTGCAAGATCTTTATCTTAAGGTGTTTCTGTGAAGATTTCACCATGGCAATGATAGCTTATCTTTACAGGTGCAGTCACCCCTGGCCCACCAGACACAAATGCATATCTGATTGCTCCCCTGTCCCATTTTGTCTATGTTATCTTATGTAACATGCAGATTCCCTGCATTTTTTGCTCTGTTCCATTTGTCTATGTCATCTTATGTAAAAAAAATAAATAAATAAATATAGATTCACCAGACCAAAGGCATGAATGACTATTTTTCCCTACCCCCCATATATGAAAATTGTGTACTTCTCAATAACCCGCCCTTTCCCTTTTAAATATGGAGCCCTCAAAATCATCTTCAGAGAAAGGCATAGACCTGTCTCCTGGGCACGCATCCTTAGTTGAGTTTACACACAATGATTTTTTAAAACTATGAAGGCTTTGAGTCACCCACAAGTTGTTTTTCCTCATTTTCCAGTTCAGCCTCTCATCAACCCTGGCATCACTCTTTACTATCAAAGCAGAATGCTTCTGTTTGTAAATAAACTACTTATCCATTAGAATAAGGAGAAATAAAACGACTATGATTGTTTCTTCTAGTTTCAGAAATCTATGATTGCTATCACTGCATCTTATTCATCATGTCCCTTTGAATCACCCTCTTTGCATTTGATTCTCCTTGAATTCCTGCATCTCACTCCAGCAAAAAAAAGTGATGGAATATACAGAATATAAGAATGTAAGAATTGCTTTTTGGAATTCAGGGAGGAATTGGATTTAATGTGTTAACGTGGTTTGTCTTAGTCATATGTTCCAAGATTAAAAAAAAAAAAAACTTTGAAATATATGTTCAAATGTTCAGCTTTTATAGAGGTTGAGATTTTTCACAATTGCAGGTCATTTTTTTCCCCTTAAAAGTAGAGGGCTATATTTGATGCAACCTTGCTAAAAAGAAAGTAAAAATGTGTTAAAGAAAATGAAAGAAGACATTTAAATATATGCCCTGCATGAAGAAGAGGAGAACTTGCAACATCACTAATGATCAGGGAAATGCAAACCAAAACCACAATCTGATACTACCTCACTCCTGCAAGAATGGCCATAATCAAAAAATCAAAAAATAATAGATGTTGGCATGGACGTGGTGAAAAGGGAACACTTTTACAGTTGGTAGGAATGTCAACTACTACAATCACTGCGGGAAACAGTGTGGAGTTTCCTTAAATCACTAAAAGTAGATCTACCATTTAATCCAGTAATCCCTCTCCTGGGTATCTACCCAGAGGAAAAGAAGTCATTATATGGAAAAGATACTCGCACACACATATTTATAGCAGCACAATTCGTAATTGCAAATATATGGAACCAGCCCAAATGCCCATCAATCAACAAGTGGATAAAGAAAATGTGATATGTATATATCATGGAATACTACTCAGCCATAAAAAGGAATGAAATAATGGCATCTGCAGCAACCTGGATGGAACTGGGGACCATTATCCTTAGTGAAGTAACTCAGGAATGGAAAATCAAACATGTATGTTCTCACTCATAATTGGGAGCTACGCTATGAGAACGCAAAGGCATAAGAATAAAATAAGGGATAAAAGAATAAACATCGGGTACAGTGTACACTGCTCAGGTGACGGGGGCACCAAAATCTCAGAAATCACCACTAAAGAACTTATTTATGTAACCAAACACCATCTGTTCCCCAAAAATCTATTGAAATAAAAAAATAAAAAGAAGACGACAGCTTGGATTGTATTTGGTTATTTGCATTGGCAGAATAGAGAAAAAGATTTGGAAGCAGGAGTTTCTCCAGAGAATCAATTCATGTTTATATTTTTTAAAAGGTGATTTTGTGATTCCTATGTATAGATATATACATGCACATATACATGTACGTGGATCTATACATGAACATATATTTATATATGTACATGTGCATGTATGCATAAGACTTTTTTCCCCTAAGTTGCCCATAAAAATATTATTCCATATAGAGATTATGTTCTCTTTAATTCTGAATTAAATTTTTATGGTGCAAAAATAACTTGGGATAATATGAATGCTATTGTCACTTTGACCACAAAAATAAAAGAACAGAAGAGTGCTATGGGAGTGATTGTCTGCCAGAGTAGAGTTACCAATGCCCAGAAGGTGAATTATGTTGAAATGGTGCTTTTCTAAATGTTACTGCTAACTGGGTCATTTTCTTCTTACAATTAAGGACTATTCTAACTGTGATATGTTAGTTGAAAATAATTGCTAATAATGCTAATTCGAACAACAATAGAGTTCATATGACTGGAAAGAATCCTTGGCTTGTACTGAATTAAGACAAATGAGTAAACCAAGTTTCCTGCTTTGAAGATTTTCACAGCCTGTGATTGTACTTAGATCCGTGCAAGTAAAAGTCTCTAACTTCTGCAATAGAAACCTCAATTTAGCACAGATAACAAGAGTAAAAGGGAGCAATTAAGGTTACTTAATAGGGAGAAGAGCTTCAAGGAAGAACAGAAACGAAGGGCCATTATTTGCAATTGGTTTTAGATTAAGAAGGCAGGGATTTGTTTTCTGAGCCGACTGTATGGCTAAGTAGTCACGCTTGATATGTTGCAGACTTAGAGAGATGTTTGAGATATTGAATAAGCTGTTTGAGCATCAGCCATGTACAGTCCTTTAAAGAGGCAATGAAGCAATTATTTCTGGAGTCTATGATTCCCTCTCTTCTCTCCCAATTTAGTCACGGCATGAGTATTAGAGAGACACATGGATTTCCGAAACTTGGTTGTTATATGATTCACAGCCTTGTGGCATTGTCCCTGTTCAATGGCACTATTTTTTTAATTATTATTTCAATAGTTTTAGGGAAACAGGTGGTGTTTGGTTACATGGATAAGTTCTTGAGTAGTGATTTCTGAGGTTTCGGTGCACCCATAAACGGAACAGTGTACACTGAACCCAATGTGTAGTTGTTTTTTATCCCTCACCCCCCTCCCACCCTTCCCCCGAGTCCCCAGAGTTCACTGTGTCATTCCTTTTTTTTTTTTTTTTGAGACGGAGTCTTGCTCTGTCACCCAGGCTGGAGTGCAATGGCACAATCACAGCTCACTGCAACCTCGGCCTACCGGGTTCAAGCGATTCTCCTGCCTCAGCCTCCCGAGTAGCTGGGATTGCAGGCACCCGCCACCATGCCCAGCTAATTTTTGTACTTTTTAGTAAAGACGGGCTTTCACCATGTTGGGCAGGCTGGTCTCGAACTCCTGACCTGAGGTGATCCACCCGCCGAGGCCTCCCAAAATGGTGGGATTACAGGCGTAAGCCACTGTGCCTGGCCCATTGTGTCATTCTTACGTCTTTGCATCCTTACAGCTTAGCTCCCACTTGTGAGAACATATGGTATTTGGTTTTCCATTCCTGAGTAACTTCACTTAGAATAATGGTCTCCAGTTCCATCCAGGTTTCTGCAAATGCCATTATTTCATTCCTTTTTATGGCTGAGTAGTATTTTATGGTATATATATACACTACATTTTCTTTATCCATGGCATATTTTATATATATATGTGTGTGTGTGTGTATGTATATATACATGCCAAATTTTCTTTCTATGATGGGCATTTGGGCTGGTTTTATATTTTTGCTATTGTGAACTGTGCTGCTATAAACATGCATGTGCAAGTTTCTTTTTCATATAATGCCTTCTTTTCCTCTGGGTAGATACCCAGGAGTGGGATCGCTGAATCAAATGGTAGTTCTCCTTTTAGTTCTTTAAGGAATCTCCACACTGTTTTCCATAGTGGCTATACTAGTTTACTTTCCCACCAGCAGTGTAAAAGTGCACTGATTTAATTATATATTCATGGCCTGAAGGTATCAGACATCTGAGCTAATTCCCAGGTGATAAGCAGTTTAGAAGATTCCCCAACCTCCTCTATTAAATAGGCGTAGAAAACAGGAAAGGGTAAATCTAAATAGACATGCTATTTTAAAGGCATGACCGGCTAGCAGGGCAGAAATAGGGCCTCTAAGAAGTTGAATTTGCTCATCTGTCTTTGCTCTCACTCCACCAGCCCCATCCCTTCCTTAGTTATAGGGTCACACTTTCAAATTCCCATTTGCAAATAAACTGGCTTCCTTGTGACCTTACTCTGACTCAGAGCCTTCAATTCCCTATTGCACAATATGTCACATAATAATGAGTGCATACCTTTAATTATGCTTGTAAATATTTTAAGATTGGATACATTCTAGTAATGATGCTCTATTTTGTTAGGATTTTTTTTTAAATAAACTTGTATCTAACTCTCATTTGTATTCACTCTCCAACATTCACTTTATCCTGGTAAGAGTTAAGTTCCCAAACACTGGACTCTTTACACATCTCCAACATCCACCAAAAGCAGGAATTTTAGTGGACGTGTTTTCAAGTGTTTTTGATAAAGATCACATTACTTCATTAAAAAGAAACAGTTGCTCAAGCAGGAATCTTTGACAAGGTCCTGTAAGTAGGAAAAAAATGGGTATGTAATTAAGTATTTTATTTTCTCCTTAAAAGTAAAAATAGCAAAAATAGTAATTATATCACCTTAAGATATCAAACAAAGGAATAATATGTACTAAAGGCACAGAAAAAAGAGCAGATATAACAAATAATTAAAGTAAGAAAACCTTTGCATTTGCTTTTGTTTTTAACAGCTATGTTGGAAAGAAACATCACAAATAGAGATGTTTGGATAGTGAATTAAAGCACAAAATTAAGAGGAGCATGTGCTAACCGAGGTCACAGAGTGTTCAGTGGAATTTCTTCACATTTTTCATTTGCTCATGTTGTGGCGACTTTGCTGAACTCAGAAAACATTATAGGTAGGAACTAGCCATTCCTATCTTTGAAGTGCTCTGAGACTTAATAAATTTCTCTCATTTCTGCGTGGAGATACATCACAACAATTTTTACTGTGAAGAATGATGATTGCTATAAAATGAAATGAAAGGAAGAGACATTTGCCCATGATTCTATAAATCTCAATTTATAGAGTGTTATAATACTTAGTGGAAAGAAGAGATTAACATTGTCTAATTATGTATACTTAGCAAAGAGAAGAAACCCAATAAGGAACTTAATCAAGTAACCAAGGGTTAAAATTGTAGCAATGAGATGCCCTGAGAAGGACAAAGTATGACCTCTATGGTAATAGCACCAAAAATTGTTAACATCAAGGGGATCACTTACAACCTGCCAATGGAAGTGAAAATTATTTAAAACATGCACGCCTCCTCTAACATTGAAAATGGATAACACATATCATAACAGTCTGCGATTTTGGTTCTAGGCATGTAACCTAAAGGCAGTCTTACTCATGGTGTGCCAAGTGGATAAATAAGATGAGGTTCATTCATGACAACTGTGTTGATATATTACAAAGAGTAAAAGCAATCAAAATTTTCACCCAGAGCAGAATGTGCAATGCAATGCAATAAAATCCAGCAGTTGAAATAATGGACAATATATACTATAGTAACACTGATAGATGTAAAACACATTGAGTAAAAAGTTGCAAAACCGCCCCATACCCATAGTATATAGTTTATATAAAGTTTTTAAGGTCTGCATCACTTGGGGATATACAGCTTTGTTATAAAACCGTAATACCTGAATGGGAAGAATCCACACCAAATCTATGTTGTTGGTTGCCCTTTAGGAGGGGGTTAGATTGCAATGAGATGAAGAAGGCTTGGAAAGTAGAGAAGATGTGGAATTGATAGTTGATATTCTGTATATTTTGTAAGACTGAAAAAGAATTATCTGCAGCATTATCACTAATAGTTGTTCATGTGTTTACAATGCTGATATAGACACACACACACACACACATATAGTTACACTAGAATTAGCTCATTGTCAACTGAAGATACTTTGAAAGTACGAGAAAAAATATTCAAGTGTTTGCACATCTACATGAAATATCACATGACCTGTTCAGAAAGGTGAAGCAGCTACGGTGTGGATGTGTTCTTCCTTCATGGTGGGCTCTTTGGGACACACTTTGCATGGATGTTTCCCTTTAATTGCCATGATCTCTCCTGGAAGTGGGCACTATTACTGTATGTAGCTTAATCCGTATAGAGTTCACAGAAGTATAGGATTGTTAGAGTGGAGTCAGAATTTGGAGGCCAGTGCCTGTACTCCTCCCAGATGCACTACATTGACATCGCTTTTCAGAACTTTAAAGTCTTTCTTCTCAGTAGGTTAAGTTTGAAGGATTATCACCAAAAGAAAACAAAGACAAAAACTAGGAGCATTATAGAAACAACCACTAGCCGGGCGCGGTGGCGCACGCCTGTAATCCCAGCACTTTGGGAGGCTGAGGTGGGTGGATGGCCTGAGGTCAGGAGTTGGAGACCAGCCTGGCCAACACAGTGAAACCCCGTCTCTACTAAAAATACAAAAAATTAGCTGGGCATGGTGGCAGGTGCCTATAATCCCAGCCTCTAGGGAGGCTGAGGCAGGAGAATTGCTTGAACCCGGGAGGCGGAGGCTGCAGTGAGCTGAGATCGCACGATTGTACTCCAGCCTGGGTGACAAGAGCAAAATTCCATCTCAAAAAAAAAAGAAACAACCACTAATTAAATGTAACTCTTCTCACTGAAAAAGGAGTGGAACTAGACTGACTTGTGTCATATCCCTACATGGGAAGGCTCTGTTCAGACGGCACTCCTTGGCACAGAATCATAACAGCACTGATCACATCGCCTCTCCTGTGTTAGGTATAGAGACATAACAGAGCTGTGAGAAGCCAAGCTCTAAATGCAAACATGAACAAAGATACGATGAAACGAGGTGACCAGAGATCATAAATAAACACACTCATAACAACTGGCAGCCCATATATGTCCCTACAAATGTTCACAAATCAAGTGGTCGCTTATATTCTTCAACCCGATTTCCCCCACCATAAAATTGGCAATCTTTTTTCCAAAGCTGCTTCTGAACAAATAGAAATTCCCTTATAATCTTTGTTCTGCCTCTTCTATTTTGCACACTATTGTTGCTGTAGCTGTTGTTTCTGGATTTGTTTTGTTTTTATAGTAGGTTGGTTACCCTCCTGTTTTAGAGATGATATGCTTATTGCAAAGTATACTATATTAAGTACACTTTTATACTTACATACTTTGATACTTATATATTTTTATACTTTTAATTCTTATGCTGAGCAAAATCAGACTTTGGTGAAAACACATGTTTTCAGTATCATATATTCAGCCCTTTCATTTTTTAATTAAAAATTTTAAATTAAAAATTAATTTTAATTTAAAAATTTACTTTACAAAGTAATTTATTTTAGGGCTGACTTTCCATGACCTGTTATTGTGAAGGTCTGTACTATAAATTTTTTCCAAATGTATATGATAAGAACATACACATAACATACCATCGCATTCATTTGTTAGTGTACAGTTAAGTGATATTAAATACGTTATTCATGTTGTGGCAGCATCATGACGATTCATCCTCGGAATAGTTTCTTCTACCCAAACTAAAGCTCTGTCCCCATTAAACACTCACTCACCATTTCTCCCTTCCCCAGCCCCTGGCAACCACCATTCTGTGGCAGGCCAGGTCTCACAAACGCAGGCCTCCGTAACAACTGTTTCAGCACTGACCGAGTGTTGAAGTTAAATATTAAAAGCTGAAAGAGCCAGCACCCTTAGACAAAGGCTGGAATGTAACAAAAGTCCACCAAGAGTTCTGCCCAGGCCTCTCCTGGGCCTTGAAGCATGACAAGATAATGAAGGAATTCTTAACAGGACCTGTTTAGGATTAAACAAGTTTTACTGAGGGTCTGAAGGAACTCCCCAGACCTCCACAAACAAGCTTTATCTGGGTCTAAAGGAACTCCCCAAATCTCCACGATTTAGCGGGAGACAAGATAAGGGTAATCACCCCAGCACCTGGATCCATTTAGATTAAGTCAATTTACTGAGGCCCCAGAGGAAGGTCTTCAGGACTCAGATCTTAGTTCTAGATTAGAAGTTAATCCCTTATGTCTTTAGATGAATGCACACTTACACGTAGACATATCGATTAGAAGGTATAGAAGCTCTGGAAAACTTGGTAACTTTGAGTTGGTCTGGTGATAATTTCCAGGCCTTCTCCCTGTAACCGGTTACAGAAATAAAAACTCTCTTCCTACCCAGTTCATCTGCATCTCATTACTGGGCCACAAGAATAAGCAGCCCGACCCTCAGTTTGGTCCAGGAACAATTCTTCTTTCTGTCTCTATGAATTTGACTACTCTTGCGATCTCACAAAAGTTGAATTAAACAGTATTTGTCATTTTGTGCCTGGCTTATTTCACTGAGGATAATGGCCTCAAGGTTCCTCCATGTTGTAGCCTGTGTTAGGATTTCCTTCCTTCTATGGCTGAATAATAACCCTTGTATGTATATGCTATACTTTGTTTATCCATTCATCCACAGTGGACACTTAGTTTGCTTCCACCCTTTCACTGCTATGAATAATGCTGCTATGAACATGGGAACAAATATCTCTTGGAGACCTTGCTTTCAATTATTTTGGATATTTACCCAGAAGTGCTGTTGCAGAATCATAGGGTAGTTCTGTTTTTACATTTTTTAGGGACCATCATGTTGTTTTTCACAGCAGCTTTACCATTTTACAATCCCACCAATAGTACATGCACACGTATGTTTATTGCGGCACTATTCACAATAGCAAAGACTTGGAACCGACCCAAATGTCCATCAATGATAGATTGGATTAAGAAAATGTGGCACATATACACCGTGGAATACTATGCAGCCATAAAATAGGATGAGTTCATGTCCTTCGTAGGGACATGGATGAAGATGGAAACCATCATTCTGAGCAAACTATTGCAAGGACAAAAAACCAAACACCGCATGTTCTCCCTCATAGGTGGGAATTGAACAATGAGAACACATGGACACAGGAAGGGGAACATCACACACCGGGGCCTATCATGGGGTGGGTGGAGGGGGGAGGGATAGCATTAGGAGATATACCTAAGGCAGATGATGAGTTAATGGGTGCAGCACACCAACATGGCACATGTATACATATGTAACAAACCTGCACGTTGTGCACATGTACCCTAGAACTTAAAGAATAATAATAAAAAAGTAAACAAAACAAACAAACAAAACAAACAAACAAGGCTTTCAATTTCCCCACAACCTGGCCAACACTTGTTATTTTCTATTTTTTAAAATTGTGCTTATCCCAGTGAGTGAGTCAATCCCTGTATTTCTAAAGATACATTTTAGGCTGGGCATAGTGGCTCATGCCTGTAATCCCAGCACTTTGGGAGGCTAAGGCATGCAGATCAGTTGAGGTCAGGAGTTCAAGACCAGCCCGGTCAATATGGTGAAATCCCATCTCCACTATAAATTTAAAAAATTAGCCGGGCGTGGTGGCGGGCGCTTGTAATCCCAGCTACTCCAGAAGCTGAGACAGGAGAATCACTTGAACCCGGGAGGCGGAGGTTGCAGTGAGCTGACATTGTGCCACTGTACTCCAGCCTGGGCAACAGAGTGAGACTCTGTCTCAAAAAATAAAATAAAATAAAGATATATTTTCATTTTGCTGTAACTACCTGTTGCCTTCTTCCCTGAAGTATGGAGTCTGTGTGTGTGTGTGTGTGTGTGTGTGTGTGTGTGCGTGCACATGTAAGTGTGTGTCCACATATTTGCAACTTGCTGTCATGCAGAAGATAAAAAACAAGTTTTCGTATATTTATCTTTTAATCCATGACACGACCAATTTTACCCTCTCCTGCTGTAGATATAGAAAGTGCTAAGTGTAACAATTTTATACTCATTTTCATGTGGACTAAACCTATATTTAGGGAGGGAAGTCCAGAACATATTACAGATAACATATATTTTGTTGTTGGGGTTGGTACGTGTTCTTGCTGCCAAGTTGTTATAAAAGTTTCTAGCCTACAGCCTCCTTTGCTCCAGCAATTCAGAGCAGCTGGATAAAATTGTATCCCATAAGGACAGATGTCATTAGAAATGCACAGGCTTTCATCTAAATTTGGCTTTCATTCATTCTTTCGTCAAATATTTATTGAGTCTCTACTATATTCCAGTTGCAAGGCATAAGGGGAAAATCGTGAAACTGTGCAGCAGAATGAATGCAACCTTCCACCTGCTCCCAAAGAGGTGCACATCCTGCCTTTCAGCCCTTCAAACCCAAGAGGCTTTGCACCACGCAGTGCATGCTTCACCACGTAGTGCATGCTTCACCACGCAGTAGGCAATGTGGAGCTCTGGTATAAAGCAGACTGGAAGTAAGTGGCTTCTATGAGAGATCTAAGGGAGGATGTTTATTTCCTGTTTAATTGAAATACTGAGACCAAGCAACTCTGGCACAGCTTGCAGAGGAAAAAACAAAACAGGGAACATGAAGATGCTATGGCCTGGGTGCAGTAGCTCAGGCCTGTCATCCCAGTGGTTTGGGAGGCTGAGGAGGGAGGATTGTTTGAGCCCAAAAGTTTGACACCAGCTGGGCAACATACGGAGACTCTGCCTCCACAAAAAAAAAAAAAAAGAAAAAAGAAAAAAAAACATTAGATGGGCATGGTGGTGCGTGCCTGTAATCCCAGCTACTTGAAAGACTGAGGCAGGATGATTGCTTGAGCCTGCAAGTTGGAGGCTGTGGTGAGCTATGATTCCACCACTGCACTCCAGCCTGGGTGGCAGAGCAAGACTCTGTCTCAAAAAAAAGCATACATATATACAATATATACATAATGTAAAAGAAGCTATGGATAGCTCAAGATGATTAATTCCGAGGCTCATCTGTAAGTAAATGTGACTAAAACAATTTCTCAGCTTCTTACCCATCTCCTCGGCAGCCGGTCCCTACAACGATTTAGGAAATAGATGAGCATGAGCAAAGGCCTCACGCCTTAGGTGGTGGCAGCGAAATAGAACAATGACACACAACACCATGCTCTCAAGAGTTTGGGCTCCCTTGGAGAGGAAACTCAACATTTGGCATTTCAATTATCCACTCACCTTTCAGTCTTCCTACCAGGCATATAACCAACTTCTGGGAACTTTTAAAAATAGCTCACACAAGTGATATTTGCATTTTATTGTGGATTTAATTTGCATTCTTAATAACTAGTGATTTTAAGCATTTTCTTTCTTTTTTTTTTTTTTTTGAGGTGGTGTCTTGCTCTGTTGCCCAGGCTGGAGTGTAATGGCATGATCTTGGCATACTGCAACCTCCATCTCTCGGGGTTCAAACAATTCTCCTGCCTCAGCCACCTGAGTAGTTGGGAGTACAGGCACCCGTCACCAGGCTCACTCTACGGAAAATTTTTGTATTTTTAGTAGAGATGGGTTTTCGCCATGTTGGCCAGGCTGGTCTCGAACTCCTGACCTCAATTGATCTGCCTACCTAGTCCTCCCAAAGTGCTGGGATTACAGGAGTGAGCCACTGCACTTGGCCAATTTTAGGCATCTTTTCATATCCATAGGCACAAGTGTATCTCACAGCTTACAGACCATCAGAGGAATATAAGGCTTTCACATATATATGCAACATTTTACTGTTTCGTGGTTGCCTCTTTGGGTGGCTTTTTAAAAGTAAAACTATTCCTCATTGGATACTTAAAAGATCTCTTTCTGCCATTCCTCTCCAAGAGCAATCATTATATCCAATATGTACAACCCAGCATTTTTATAATTGTACTAAATATGAGCATACCCATAAAAATTTTAGATTTTATGATATTAGAATCTATAAATAATGCATTCTCTTATGCATAGATTTTAACTTACAGATTTTTGAGAAATATTCACATTGATTCAGGTAGATATAGTTTATATTTTTTAAACATCCATTAATTATATTATGAGAGTATATAATGCAGTGTAACCCTTTGACATTGATGGACATTTGGGCCGTGTGTGTGTGTGTGTGTGTGTGTGTGTGTGTGTGTGTGCACGCGTGTCTGTGTGATATTTTTTGTTTTGTTTCCTTTTTTGCATGCAATGCTACAATAAATGTTCTAGCCAACCCCTCCTTGAGGGCATATGCTAGACAGAATGAATAAATACATTAAAAGCAGAAATAGAGAATTGGTGGCGGGGGGGGGTGTTGTGTTCATTTTCAGCCTAATAGATAATGAGGTGTTTTGTTTTGTTTTGTTTTTGAGACAGGATCTCGCTCTGTCACCCAGGCTGGAGTGCAGTGGTGCGAACATGGTTCATTGCAGCCTCGACTTCCAGTACCCAAGCCATCCTCCCACCTCAGGCTCCCGTGTAGCTGGGAATACAGGCATGTGCCATCACACTCGGCTACTTTTAAGAATTTTTTGTAGAGATGAGGTCTCCCTTTGTTGCCCAGGCTGGTTGCGAACTCCTGGGCTCAAGCCGTCCTCTCGTCTCAGCCTCCCTAAGTGATGGGATTAAAGGGTTGAGTCACTGTGACTGGTCCTCTTTTTATTTTCATTTTTTTCTTTGACAGTGTCTCCTCATGTTGCCAAGGCTGGTCTCGAACTCTGGCTCAAGTGATCCTCCCAGCTCAACCTCTTGAGTAGCTAAGATTACAGGCCCTTGCCACCATGCTTGACTAATTTTTTAAAATTTTTTGTAGAGATAGGGTCTCCCTGTGTTGCCCAGGCTGGTCTCAAACTCCTTGGCCTCAAGCAATCCTCCTGCTTTGGCCTCCCAAAGTGCTGGGAATACAGTCATGAGCCCTGACACCCAGCCAAGGTTTTTATTATTATTATTATTATAAAAATTCAAACTCCATCAAAAGTAATTGAGGAGTGCCTACTCCCCATAACTTTACCAACTTCCAGGGTTCTGTGATATTAATATTTGACAAACTGACATGTATAATTAAAATTACTTTTATTTTAATTTGTAATTTTCTAATTGCAAATTTCATTTATTCATGATTCTGTATTCTCTGAAAAAAATCATGTATTTTGCGTAATTTTCTATGGAAATGTGTATTCGCTATAAAAAAAATGGATGTTGCTCTCTGTGTGTCTATTGCATCTGTATCAACTCTCTGTTACGTATGTTGCAAGTAGATGGTTGGAAGGTGAAAATTGCCAACTTGTTATGTCTATGGTGTCATATTGAAAATAAGCTCCTAATCATTTATCAACTCTTTGCTTTATTGTATATATAAATTTATATACAATAAAAATCCCAATGTGTAACTAGAGGAGTTGAAGAATGAAGCCACCAGCAGTACCATCCAGTAATAAATTATTCCCCAAGCACATATTGCCTGTTTCACAAATCATCACCACTGCACTGTTTTTATTAATATTTCATCCATCCCTTGTCACCACCATAAAATCTTTCCAATACTTTTGTTTTCATTTTAATTACTTTTTTGTCTTTGAAGAAAATGTTTCTGAATTTTTAAATTATTTTCTCATTGTTGAACAAAATGTTTCACTTTTTTGTGGGTTTTTACCCAAAATAACATGTTGCGTTTTCTTTAGTTCTTCTCAGTGTCCTGGAGAATGCTTGAAGTCAGGCTCAGAGCTACAAGCTAGGGACTGACCACTAGGATACCAGTACCTCTTCCTTTTTTCAGCATCCTGACAGGATGCTACACCAACAACTGTTCAATTAAGAGTGTACCTCTTTATTTAATTTATTGTCTTTGTTCATTAGTACCTTTCAATTAAATACAGACTACCTATCTTTTCCCTGCCATGTCTAACTGAATTTTTCCCCAGCTACGTAGAATATTTTTAATACTTTCATACTTAAGTGTTCTCCTTCCAGGCTATTGCATTTTCCCTATTGCTGCTGTAAAAAATCGCCACTAATTTAGTTGCTCAAAAGGTGATCCATTTAGAATCTGGCAGTTCTCTAGATTAGAAATCCAACACAAGTTTCTCTGGGCAAAAATCAATGTCTTGGGAGGCTGTGTTCTTTTCCAGAAGCTCTTGCAAAGAATTTGTTTTTAAGTTAATTCAAGTTGTTGGCAGATTAACACCCAATTTTCTTGCCAGCTGTCAGTTAAGTTATCCCCAGATTCTAGAGCCTGCCAACCTTTCTGGGCAAGTGGTCCCCTCTTCCTCCTAAAATCCATTAATGGTGCATTCATCCTTCTCAGGTCATATAACTAGGAGTCCTCCTTAACTGCATATTTTCACCTTGAAAAACTCATGTAATGACATTTGGTCTATCTGGATGAAACACCCCATCTCAAAGTCCTTAATCACATTTACAATGTCCTGTTTGCCAAATAAAGTCAAATATTCACAGGTTTCATGATAGCCACCTTTGGAGGGCCATTATTCTGCTGACTACAGACATTGTGTCTCTTAATATGAAGGAAATCTCTGGATCGTCATGCAAGACATTGTGAGGGATGATGATGATAGTGTTGATGATAGCGATGATGATAGTGATGGTGATGGTGATGATGATAACGATGGTGATGTAAGTGGGGATGATGGCGATGGTGATGATGATAGTGATGGGGATGATGCTGATGATGCTGATAATTATTGGGATGATGATGATGATGGTGGAATGATGACGATGATGATGGTGATAATGGTGATGATGATGGTGATGATAATAGTGATGTGATGATGGTGATGATTATGATAATGATGGCAAAGATGATGATGACGATAGTGGTGATGATGGTAATGATGATTGTATTGACGGTGGTGATGATAATAATAATGATGGTGGTGATGAGGATGATGGTGATAGATGATGGTGGTGTTGGATGATAGTGATGATGTTGATGGTGATGATGATGATGGTGATGTTGATAATGATGGTGGTGATGGTGATGATGATGGTGATGATGATAATGGTGATGGTGATGATGGTGGTGATGATGATGAAGACAATGATAGTGATGATAGTCATAATATGGTAGTGGTAGTCATAGTGATTGTAATTATAAGATTATAAAATCTTCTCATCGCTGTAAGGATTTAATCAGATAGAATATGTTATTGAAATGTGTGAAATAATAAAGAAATTGAGGTATTTTTTCTTTCCTACTTATGTAGAAATGTCATGTCCAACTTACAAACATATCCAGGACAAAATCAGATTTTGCATTATATTTTGAAGGTCTTCCCTGTAGAATAAATTGAGCCGTTTATTATAAACTTTCCTTATCTTTGCTTAACTCCCTTGGCAGACTGCTCTTTTCAGATGTAGGTGATGTGTCACCTGTTAAGGAGTTGAAACTGGCTGAAGTAACTCCCATGAGGATTTTCCTAAAGTTCGGTAGCTATGAGATCTAAGAACCTTGTGGGCTTGGTGACCATACCTATTCTGCCTGTGGCTTTGTTGTTTACAAAGCTATGAACAATTTTAGTTAGTACTAGAGAATAAGTCATGGTGCCTTATGAAGGTAATGTTTTGACAACGAATGGAAGGAAACTACTCTAGCAAAGGAGCCCCCATCTCAGATCAAATAGATCAACAATGTCATTTGTAATGTTTATTTGTTTTAATTAAAAACTCATTTATTTAAAAATATATATTTAAAACATATTTACATATATATTAAACATATATATACATATTAAATACCCATTTATGAAAATACACACACACATGCACACACACACACACACACACACATTCCTGGCTTTTATTTGAGCAGAGACAAATCCAGGTGATATGGTTTGTCTGTGTGCCCACCCAAATCTCACCTTGAATTGTAAATCCCCATGTGTCAAGAGCGGGGCCAGGTGGAGATAATTAAATCATGGGGGTGGTTTCCCCCATACTGTTCTCATGGTAGTGAATGAGTCTCATGAGACCTGATGGATTTATAAGTGGGAGTTTCCCTGCACAAGCTCTCTTGCCTGCCACCATGTAAAACATGCCTTTGCTCCTCCTTGCCTTCCACCATGATTGTGAGGCCTACCCAGATACATGGAACTGTGAGTCCATTAAACCTCTTTCCTTTATAAATTACAGTCTCCGGTATATCTTTATAGTCTCAGGTATATCTTTATTACCAGCATGAGAACAGACTAATATGGAGTCTTGCTCTGTTGCCCAGGCTGGAGTACAGTGGTGTGATCTCAGCTCACTGAAACCTCTGCCTCCCAGGTTCAAGTGATTCTCATGCCTCAGTCTCCCAAATAGCTGGGACCACAGGTGTGCATCACTATGCCTGGCTAATTTTTGTATTTTTAGTAGAGATGGCATTTTGCCTTGTTGTCCAGGGGTCTCAAACTTCTGACCTCAAGTGATCCACCTGCTTCTGCCTCCCAAAGTGCTGGGATTACAGATGTGAGCCACCGTGCCCATCCATTCTCGGGGGATTTCTAAGAGATAGCAAGGATCCAGATGACTGACTGTAGTATAGCTCATAAAAGATACCTCAAGGGAAACCAGAATGGCTGGCTCTGTTCAGCTTAGGTGGCACTCTTGTTTGGCCAAGTTACTGACCTTCAATTAAATACACTCCTACTCTATCTGAAAGGGGTTCATGGGGTGGTGTTGGTGTTCATTAATTAATGACAATTTGATTCATAAACCAAGAATGGTGAAGTAAGTGATTTGGCAGAGTTGAGGAACATTTTCTTTCAAGTTGTAACTTGGAAAACTACCCTGAATATCAGATCTCTGCTTTGAAAGGGAAGAAGAGGAACAGAACACCATGCCCCTTTAATGAGTCTGTGTCTTGAAAAAAATAGGCAGAAATGTACACTGGAGTCATTTTTTGGGTAGCCAAGAGGAGGGAGTATTGGCCTGTTCCCTAAAGACATATCATAGGCATAGATTCAGGGAGCTGGACACCATGTCATGGAGGCTTCTGAAAAGTGCCAGAAGAAATCTGTTTTTACCTTTCTTTAATACCAAGTATATTTATTGGAGAGTAAAACTTGAACATGTTGAATAGTTGCTTGGGATATGCCTTAAAATATAAGATAAAGGTAAGATGTGTGTCCTTAGTCTTTATGAAAGCTTTCTAACCCTACCTCACTCCTTCGACATGCACGCTAATCAAAAGTCACAAAAAAGAAGGAAGATAATGATTCTCAAGACAATTATCCACCCTTTGAAGGCTACAGAACCAACACATTGGGTTCTTTGATCCAAACGCTTGTCTGCAATCACCTCTACTCAGTCATTGCAAATCAATCACTAGACCAGAATTCTATGCTAAGTTCTGGACCCTAATACAACTTGATAAATATATTACATACATTTATTTAATATATTACATTAAATATTTTACTTATATTAATATTATATATTAATATATTTGTTATATTATCAATATTATATATTATATTATAATATATAATATATAATTATATAATATATTATATTATATATAATATATTATATTATATAATATATTATATTATATATAATTAATATATTATATTATATATTATATTAACATATAATATCAATTATATATTGATTTATATTAATATAATATATTATATATTGATTTATATTAATATAATATATTATATATTGATATGAATAAATATAAAATAAATATATTTATATTAAATGTATTAATATAGTAAATAAATATATTTAATACATATAAACTTATTAAATTTTTTTTTGAGACAGAGTCTTGTTCTGTTGCCCAGGTTGGAATGTGGTGGTGTGATCTCTGCTCACGACAACCTCTGCCTCCCAGGTTCAAGTGATTCTCCTGCTTCAGCCTCCTGAGTAGCTGGGATTACAGGTGCACACTAACCACACCTGGCTAATTTTTGTATTTTTAGTAGAAACGGGTTTCACCATGTTGGTCAGGCTGGTCTCAAATTCCTGACCTCAAGTGATCTGCCTGCCTCAGCCTCCCAAAGTGCTGGGATTATATGCCTGAGCTACTATGCCAGGCCATGATATTAAAATATCTTTAATAAATGTAACTGTAATCTCTCACACATACACATTTGGATATCACATAAATATACTTAATATGCTTATCCAAAATGAATCTAAGATTAGCTAAAGGATTCCAAAATTATAAGAGGAAGACTTATGATTTATCCAAATTCCATAATATTCTTCCTCCTATATTTCTTAAGGGATGATGATTTCCAACACGTTAGTATTCCAAACAAAAAACGAGGGCTCATGCACGATTCATTTAATTTTCCTCCCTAAATATGTTTGGGCTCGACCTTTGTCCCTTCGAAAGCTCCTACAGACCAGACATGTGGCTCATGTCTGTAATACCAGCACTTTGGGAGGCTGAAGTGGGAGGATCACTTAGGCCCAGAAGTTTGAGACCAGCTTGGGCAACATAGTGAGACCCCATCTCTACAATATATTGTATGTGTATATATATATATGTGTGTGTGTGTGTGTGTGTATATACACATATATATACACACATATATATACACATATATATACACACACATATATATACACATATATATACACACATATATATACACATATATATATACACACATATATATATATACATATTATATATATATATTAGCCAGGTGTGGTGGCATGTGACTATGGTCCCAGCTACTTAGGAGGCTGAGGTAGGAGGATTGCTTGAGCCCAGGAGGTCAAGGTTGCAGTGAGCTGTGATAACTTCACTGCACTCAGGCCTGGACAAGAGAGCAAGACCGTGTCTCAAAGGAAAAAAAAAAAAAAAAAGATTCCTACATGGCATTCAAAAGACACCAGGATGGCTAAATAGTCGAAAGAAGAGCTTTATTGGTGATAATTGGTTTGCGAACTGGGAAGAGATAGTTTCTGGGGTGGACTGAAGATACTCTCTTTTTGAAGAGTGGAAGGGCAGGTTGGGTTTTATGCCTCACAGGGTCCATATTACACAATAGAGTCGCACATATTCAGCAGCCTTGGGAGGAAAGCTATCCATATTTATGAGAGGAGCCAAGCTCATGCAGATTGGGTAGACATACATGTAACATACATCCCATGTTCACTTTGGTGTGAAGTTTTAGCATTTAAAATGGTGGTGGTGGTGATGATGATGATGACAATGATGATGGGGATGTTGATAATGATGATGATGGTTATGATGGCGATAAGGTAGAATTAAGCTCTTTATGTCAAAAAGTGAACAATAGGACACAAAGACAATTTGTGTACAGCCTCTGTAAGCTGCTGAAACTGATGGTAAGGTCTGCAGTTGCTTAGCAGAAAAGAAGGTTTGTGGGGCCAGTCCTCTGTCCAGTCAGAGTTGTAGTGATCTGGATTGAAAATCAGAGTTAGAAGGGGTTGGGTAATTTGCCTGATAGCTCTTATCTTAGGGAGTTGAGCCATGGGAATTTAGAAATTTGCCTTGCCAACCAGAGCCTGAACCCTTCACACATAGGTAACTTTTGTTTCCTTAATTTTAGGATCCCTCTTTGTTGATAAAAAGGCATCTCTCTTTGGTCTCTCAGATGACATAGGACAGCTGACTTAAATGACACATTATGAGCATTCATTGAAAGAATGGCCAGTGCTTGGCAGTACTGGAACTTAAAAGACAATCAAAGTCTAGTGTAATTCCAGCACTTTGGGAGGCCGAGGCCGGTGGATCACTTGAGGTCAGGAGTACGAGACCAGCCTGGCCAACATGGTGAAACCCTGTCTCTACGAAAAATACAAAAAAAATTAGCTGGGCATGTTTGTGGGCACCTGTAATCCCAGCTACTCAGGAGGCTGAGGCAGGAGAATCACTTGAACCCAGTAAGTGGAGGTTTCAGTGAGCCGAGGTTGCACCATTGCACTCCAGCCTGGGTGACAGAGCAAAACCTTGTCTTGAAAAAAAAAAAAAAAAAGACAACCAATATAACTTTTTTGCTGACTACATTTATCAATGAATTAATAATTTTATTAACTCTGAGCAATAGGATGAAGATCTTTTGAAAAGATTTTTATTTCTGGCTATTAAGTGGATGGCCTTATTTGATGGCAGCACAAGGTTATTTTTATTTTCGGCATCTTTTGAAATGACACATTGGTTTTACTTAGGGTGGCCACCAGTTATTTTTGCTTAGGAAATCCATGGATTATGGCACATGTGTCACATATTTACGACTTTCCCCTTCCACCCACAAACATGTCCCAGTGTGTTAGATGGTCTGCCTAATTATAGATGGTCTGCCTAATAATATTTAGGTAGTCTGATTAATTACATTTCAAAAGAAAAACCTTTATTTTGAATACTTCACTGAATGATCAGCAACATGGCATGTGCTGAAAAGACAGAGAATTAGGACTGTTTGCGTAGAAACTCACTTGTAACCTTGAACTTTAAAAAATGCCGTAAAAACAATTTGATACAGGTTATAAATTACAGTTTTTAAAACCGGAAATTGTCCTCTGTGCAACCTATACTTTTTCTAACGTAGCCTTATTTTCCCTTCTGAGTATAATTTAAATATTAATTCAACTCAATTTTATTGCATTTATCTTTGCAGTAAGTCAGTTGTTTTATTGTCTGGCTGAGTTTTCAATAAACTATTTAGAATGGCAAGAACATTTCCACTTTGCCACGGGTGTATTTCTGAGAATTTCTGCATCTGGTATTTGGAAAGTAGTCTTAAAAGGTTAATTGTTTTGTCTTGGGAGTGAGTGTTTAATGTCACTCTATTCACTGCATTAGAGACTAAGTGAATAATAAAAATTGTAGTTCATTCTAAAATTTATTCCCTTCATCACCACCTAAGTTCCTAGGAGAATGTCATGTAAACCCAGCGGCATTAGAGTTAACTATTCCTAAAAGCTTTCGATTATTTTTTTCGGAAGATATTCTGAAAATATGAACAGTTTACCAAAACGCTTTCGAGTAATTTTGGAAAATCAACAATTGTAATATTTCTATCGGAGAGTGAAACATATTTAATAAGCTGTATTTTATTGGATGATTCTAAGTCCTTATAAAAAGTTATAGCTTGAAAACAATGATCTTATTTTGGTGTTGATGTTTTATCTTCAAAGCACCTGTATCATAAACGTTAAATCAAATTTCAATAGCATTGATGTTTTCTGGCTATTTCTTAGACTTTCGATTTGTTTGTTTGTTTGTTTTGTTTTGACAGAGTCTTGCTCTGTCACCCAGGTTGGAGTGCAGTGATGCGATCTCCGCTCACTGCAACCTCTGCCTCCCAGGTTCAAGCGATTCTCCCACCTCAGCTTCCCGAGTAGCTGGGACTATAGGCACCTGCCACCATACCCAACTAATTTTTTTTTTGTATTTTTATTAGTGACAGGGTTTTGCCATGTTGGCCAGGCTGGTCTCAAACTCCTGACTTCAAGTGATCTGCCTGCATAGGCCTCCCAAAGTGTTAGGATTACAGGTGTGAGCCACTGCGCCCAGCCTTCTTGGACTTTTGAATTTCAATTATTGAGTCAGGAATCCAAGAATGCATTTAACAAGTGTTTTGTTTGTTTTGTGCCTACTTTGTATGGTGAACCAGCAAAGTGCTGGGAATATAGCAACACACTCTTACGGAGTTGGAAATCATGTAGGTAGAGAGGCAATAAACAAACTCATATGATATGGTATCAAGTCCTCATAGTTGTAGGCCCTATAACAAAACAATTATAACTATAGCAAAGAATGTCTGGAAACTACAGCCCATGGGCCAGGTGTTACTCTCCACCCATTTTTGTAAATAAAGTTTTATTGGAACACTGCCACACTCATTCACTTATATACAGCATATGAATGCTTTCCCACTAAAACAGCAGAGTTAAGCATATGTGGCTGAAACCACTGACTCACAAAGCCTAAAATATCTATTATCTGACCATTTGTAGTAACAGTTGGAGACCCCTGGTATAGAGATTTTAGGGTGATTCCATTTTATTATAGGATGGACAGAGGGTTTCTATGAGAACGTGAATTTTCAGCAGCAGAGTCTACAATTAAATATGAGAGAAACCCACGGATATATTAGGGAAAAGATATTTTCCTGTTGAGAAAATAACTGGTACATGATTTGTTTTGAAAGCCCCCCTCCAAAAAAAAAATCAAAACCAAGTCATAACTCAGACTATTGGATTTTAAAATGTGATGTGTGTTGAAGGTGGGGTGTCTATATTTTGTTTCTTTGTTATTAGGATACTTATGAGTTTTTTCTTTTACTTTTTTTTATTTTAAAATGGTCTCAGAGGAAGTTGCAAAAATAGCACAGAGTCCCATATAATGCTTCTCTCCATCCATGTGCAATGGTGACATCTCACACAGCTGTAGTATGCTATAAAAACCAGGAAATTGGCATTGGTACAATCCTGGTAAGGAGACTACAGACCTTGTTCAGTTTTTACTACTTTTATAATCCCACAATAACGTGTTTTTGTCCTTGTGTGTGTAATTCTATGTCATTTTATCCCATGTGTAGATTCGCATGACTACTAAACAATCAAGATTAAAAATTGTTCCATCGTCACAAAAGATGCCTCTCCTGGTGCTTCTGTTAGCACTTGCTGCACCCATGCAATTTTCCTGACAACCACTCATCTCTTCTCTATCTCTGTCATTTTGTCATTTTGAGGACATTTTGTAAATGAGATCATGCAGTGTATGACCTTTTGATATGTACTTTTTTTCACTCAGCATAATGCCTTTAGGTCTACTTAGGTTGTTGTGTGCATCAATAGTTTATTCTTTTCTATCGTTCACTCATATTCCACGGTATGGAGATACCACAGTTTATTCAACCATTCACTCATTCAATGACTTTTAGCTTCTTCCTAGGATTTTAATCTTTTTAATTAATTTATTTTTTAAAGGCAGCGTCGCTCTGTCGACCAGGCTGGAGTGCAGTTTGTGCAAGCATGGTTCACAGCAGCCTCGACCTCCCAGGCTCAAATAATCCTCCTACCTCAGCCTCCTGAGTAGCTGGGAACACAGGCACATGCCACCAAACCAGGCTAATTTTTTTTTTTTTTTTTTTGTAAATACAGGATTTTGCCATGTTGCCCAGGCTGGTCTCAAAGTCCTGGGCTCAGGCGATCCTTCTGCCTTGGCCTCCCAAAGTGCCGTGATTACAGGTATGAGCCACTGTGCCTGGCTAGAGTTTGCTCTTCTAAATAAAGTTGCCATGAACATTTGAGTACAGGTTTTTATTTGAATGTTGTTTTGATCTCTCTGGCATAATTTCCAATGAGTACAATTATGAGTTGTACGTGTCCATGTATATTACAATGGTTTCTTTCTTGATATTATGCTTAGTCTATTTTTTATAATTTACATGCACTGTTGGCAGTAAGATGGACAGTTTATTGCCCTAAAATTATTTAGGAAAACCTACACAAACCCACATAAAATGATTTTAATTCTCTTTTAAGAATTTTTTTCTTGCATACCAAATATAGATTTTCCAGACCTTTTTAGATACCTGATTTGGTAGAAATGATTGTTTCTTTTTTTTTTTTTACCTAGTTTCAGAAATCATAATCAATTGACATAATATTACATTTTTTATTGAAATTTTTTTAAAAATCCTTTTGGAAATTACAAAATTCTATGTTCTAATCACTCACTTTATCTCATTTAAAAGGTATCAGTTTTTGTGAGGCTATCACTATATAAATTTGCTTGGTGTATGATTCTTTCTCCATTGTCTTAACACATGGCTTGTCAACATAGAGTACTGAAGAAACTCCACAAGCAGAAAATGTTCTCAAAGGGCAACAGACATTTATTTTGTCTTCACCACTCTCATATGCTATACATCTTCCCAGAAGCATGTTCTACAACTTATCACACTCACAGAGAAAACACTGCCATAAACAGATGTGTATGCCATTCGCAGACAGAATTCAGAAAATCTTAAACATAAAGCAAACCAAACCTTTAATAAGTTGCCAACAATGGACAAGTACGGTGCTGTCAACAAGATCCCCTGAACTTACGTTCAGAGAATGACAAAGTCAAAGAAACTCAGAGAAAACAGAACAACGTTTTAAATAAACTACACTGAATATCTTCAAAGACATTGTCTGCCATATGCTGGAGAATATCACATCAGAAGGAGAGGAAGAAAATTAATTTTTCATCATTGACATATAAAAATCAATGGATGGCATGAATAGCAATTTAGATATGGGTGAAGAACAAATATGAGAATAGGAATTTCAAACCAAGAATGATCATGAAAAAAGAAAGAAAAAAAAAAGCCAAGCAACATTAAGGCTGAATCCATTCATTATGAAATTAAGTTAAAATGAATTTCATGACAAGAGAATAAAGAGTAGGCAGTATGCAAAATTCCTAATAGTAGAGGAAAATTTTGTGAAGCTGAAGAAATAAATACATCCCACATCAGTGAGATGTGAAGCCGGCTGGGCTTCTAGGGCGAGTGGGGACTTGGAGAATTTTTCTGCCTAGCTAAAGGTTTGTAAATGCACCAATCAGCACTCTGTCAAAATGGACCAATCAGCTGTCAGTAAAACAGACCAATCAGCTCTCTGTAAAATGGACCAATCAGCAGAATGTGGGTGGGGCCAAATAAGGGAATAAAAGCAGGCCACCCGAGCTAGCAGCAGCAATGTCCTCAGGTCCCTTTCCACTCTGTGGGAGTTTTGTTCTTTCTTCTTGCAATAAAACTTGCTGCTGCTCACTCTTTGGGTCTGCACTGCCTTTATGAGCTGTAACACTTAACCACGAAGGTCTGCAGCTTCACTTCTGAAGCCAGCGAGACCACGAACCCTGCCCCCGGGAGGGATGAACAACTCCGGACTAGAGGAACGAACTCAGGACGCGCCACCTTTAGGAACTGTAACACTCACCGCGGAGGTCTGTCACTCTTTGGGTCTGCACTGCCTTTATGAGCTGTAACACTCACCGTGGAGGTCTGCAGCTTCACTCCTGAAGTCAGCAAGACCACGAACCCATGGGGAGGAAGGAACAACTCCGGACGCACCACCTTTATGAACTGTACCACTCACCGCGAAGGTCTGCAGCATCACTCTTGCAGTCAGCGAGACCACGAACCCACCAGAAGGAAGAAACTCCGGACACGTCCGAAGATCAGAAGGAACAAACTCCGGACACACCATCTTTAAGAACTGTAACACACTCACCGCGACGGTCCGTAGCTTCCTTCTTGAAGCCGGCGAGACCAAGAACCCACCAATTCCGGACACGTTAGGGGACCATAATCGGCTAAAAAAGACTTGTGACCAAAAATTTGTAATTAGACATAATATGTGCACATTTAGAATGTCAAGAACAGAGTTGGACATGTTGGCTTATGCCTGTAATCCCAGCACTTTCGGAAACTAAGGCGGGAGAATCACTTGAAGCCAGGTGTTTGAGACCACCTTGGGTGACATAGGAAGACCCCATCTCTACAAATAACAATATTAAAAATTAGCCTGGCAGGGTGGCACATGCCTGTGGTCCCAGCTACTCAAGAGACTGAGGTTGGAAGATTGCTTGAGCCCAAGAGGTCGAGGCTGCAGTGAGCTATGATTGCACCACTGCACACCAAGTTGGGCTACAGAGTGAGACCCTGTCTCTAAAAAACGAGAAAGTTATTAAATATATTTCACCTTTTCTCAAGACATAGCTTGAAGCAGGGACCTCCCCCTTGTTAAGCACAGCTTTCTTCAGTAATGAGATAAAGATACAATAAACAAAAAAGATGCCATAAAGTAAATTGTATTTTCAAGGAAGATGCCAGCATGAATGGAATGATATATCTGTTATGTGGCAGCAGCTTTACCTTAAAAATTCAGTACATCTGAAACATCCAATTGCCTCAGCATCTCAGACCAACATCTTAGTCGGATTTTTATTTGGGGGAGTAGGAATCTGCATGGAAGTCAAACACAGAAAGAAGGCACCAAGCCAATGCTAAAGATGCCTCAACCTAGATAGTCAAATAAATGGGGTAAAATAAAGGGGAATTTTCACCATCAATGCCATGAGACACAGCATCTGAGTGCATGCAAACCTCATGGTCAGACAGGAAGTCAGAGTGAGACATAACCTCCCACCTCTCATTTTCATGACGGACAGCGAGAAACATAGTGACTCCCTCTGTAACAATGTAGACACTGAGGGTAACACCCACCAAACTTTGAGCAGGAGAAAAGCAACAAAAAGGACACTGAAAGGGCTACAAAATAAAAACTTTTCACCATCTCACCTCAGAAACTCTTTGTAGACTTTCAGAATTAAATGTATGGTACAGAATTAACTGCATAAGGCTCTGATGGAAGCTTAGCACATGAGTTGCCAATGAAATCTATTTTTTCTCTACTTGGTACCTATTGTCTGACCTTAGGAAACAGATGGATTAGAGAGAGCAAACCAATATCAATGACAATTTCAGATAGACAATGTATGATACGTAAGGACATACTACGGTATTGTTAACCTGTCAGATATGCAAAGTCAGAAGCCCACAGTGAGAAGAAAATGTTTGTTATATATAATTATGAACAGATTAGACAACGCATAGGCTGTAGTGTGGACAACTTTCTGGTTTAGAAATTGGTACCTTTGTAAAAAAGAGGAAAGGCAGAATTTGACTGATGACAGGAACTATATTCCAATAGACTTTGGAGGTATTAAGAGGGAGGAAATGGAATCCTGGGGTAAAATTGAGTTTAAATTCAATTTTTAATTTGCATGAAGATTCAGTTGTCATGGACGCTTAAGGTAGATAATTATGTAGGGTGATGTGAATGGAAATAAATCAATTTCATTGAGTGCAAGAGTGTGCATTTCTCAGTGTTAAGGATATTCTTCAAACGAATGTCCAAGAACTTGTATGTGTGTTAGAGACAGTGTCTCACTATGCTGCCCAAGCTGGTCTGAATCTCCTGGCCTCAAGTGATCCACCCACCTCTGCCTCCCAAAGTGCTGGGATTACAGGCAACAGCCATTGCACCTGGCCCAGAAACTCTTGAATAGTGATTTAACAGAGTGCATGAGAACCCAAAATTAGCTTGAAAGATGGATTTGTTTTAAACATGCTTATACAGCCACACAGTATTGGGTCCAGTAAATGCCGATGCTCAGCTATGACTCAATCTCAGTCTAGCAGTGCTCATTTCCTTTAACTTGAAAACAGGAATGGACAGCCTTCCTTACTTAAATATTATCTTAAAAATAATTAAATATTATCTTTAATGGAAGATTATCTTAATTTCAAAATTAGACACTGCCATCAAATCTTCCGTGTGTTGCAGAAGTCATCCTATTATGTAATTTTAACCAAAAGAGATGAATATTTTAGCTTTCTCCAGGCACAGATAGACAGAAATTAGACATTAGAACATACTCGTATTGTGGGTAAAATGCATAATTCTTCCCTGGGAGCCTGATGTCTAATTGAACTGATGTGTAATTAAAATATATGCCTGAAACAAAGAAACTCATGTGACTGAAACAAGGTTATTACATTACCACAATGTACACAATGCTGCTGTTAACAATAAAACCGAAATCATTAGAATTCAGAAAATAATTGACAAACACAGAATAATTACTTAAGAAAGACTTGTTGCAAAACTGACATGAATGTAACAATATGAAAGTTATGCAAAAATTATTAACTTAAAATCATTCATAAACTACCTTAAATACAAAAATGTAATAGAAAAATAATACACCCAAACATTCAAAAAAGTATTTCTGAATTTTGCACTTAATGTTCTATGGAAAATATCTGACATAAATGAGGATGCAATAAAAGGTTCTTATTAGTAGTTTTTTCCCCTACTACTACAAACTGCCTGTGATTAAAAAAAAAAAAAAAAAAAGTGGGACCGGGCTCGGTGGCTCACGTCTGTAATCCCAGCACTTTGGGATGCTGAGGCGGGTGGATCATGAGGTCAGGAGATTGAGACCATCCTGGCTAACATGGTGAAACCCTGTCTTTACTAAAAATACAAAAAAAAAAAAAAAATAGCGGGACGTGGTGGCAGGCACCTGTAATCCCAGCTACTCAGGAGGCTGAGGCAGGAGAATAGCTTGAATCCAGGAGGTGGAGTTGCAGTGAGCCAAGATCTTGCCATTGCACTCCTCCTTCACAAAAAAAAAAAAAAAAAAAAAAAAAAAAGTGGTAGAACCTAGCAAGGTTTCTGTACAAAGGTACTAAAAATAAAGTTCCTTCATTTTCTTGAGATGTTTATAGACAGCGTGTCTCTTGGGAGATGCTCAAAGAATAAGCAGTTTCCTCTCTTGCAGAGTACGTTCAGTTCCACCTCATTCCAATTAAAAAATTGACTTCTCTTTGTTGAGGTGATTTTTTTATACTGAATTTCTATTCAGAAAAGGGCATTGATAAGCTTTTCTACTTTCAAAGCAAGATACCATTTTTATTCCACAATGATGTAACTTTTTAAAAATTTGTATTATAATGATATCCATTCTTTGCAATTTCACTTAAAAAGTAACACCAATTCTATACAGAAAAAATTTCAAAGGGAGATGAAGAAAATGAAATAAATCAAATAAGAAACCCAATTCTACCTATCAGGTAGAGCAAATGTTATACACACACACGCACACACATACACACACACACACACACATAACTGCTACCCATTCTTCTATTCTGTTTGAGGGTGGTTATATCATTCTAGCAGTGGGATTCTAGCAGTGGGAAAAGTGCAGAAATAAGAAAAATGTTTCATTTCCTTTGTAACATATCTCCAAGTCATGGTGTAGTCTTAAAATTCCAACCCTGAGAATGAGTTAGTCGAAAACATCCCAGTTGCCCTCCTGGGTGAATGTTAATGAGAAGAACTGATCTTGTTGTCATTTTTGTGTGTGTGCATTTCATGCTTATTTGCTTTTATTTTGGGGGTTTTTTGGTTTGCTTGTTTTTTGAGACAAAGTCTTGCTCTGTCGACCAAGCTGGAGTGCAGTAGTGCAATCATGGCTCATTGCAGCTTCGACTTCCTGGGCTTAAGTGATCCTTCACCTCAGCCTCCAGAGTAGCTTGGGTTACAGGTGCACACCACCACATCTGGCTAATTCTTTTCATTTTATTTTTTGTAGAGACAGAGTTTTGCTGTTTCCCAGGCTGGTCTTGAACTTCTGGGCTAAAGTGATCCACCTTCCTCAGCCTCCCAAAGTGCTCACAGACGTGAGCCACGGCACCCAGCCTACTTGTTTATTTTACCTTTTATTGACTATTTTTTAATGTCTTATCTTTCATTGGTCAACTTTTCATTGTATGTCTCTATCAAAAACAATTTACTTATTTCTTGGCATATTTTGCATGTTTAATTATGTGTGGAATTTAAAAATTGTCCTTTCCCATACTTTGATTATTCTTGATATATATCTTTTTTTTCTTTTTTAATTGTTTAGAATACTGGATAGTTTTTACACATTGTTATTAACTCATCTTAATATCTTATGTTTAGCTTCTTTTGAATAACTATCAATTTTACTTTACTTTGTATATCTTATATTTTACCATACTGCCTTGTTAATTACTGATTAATCAATGTTAAGTAAAAATTTCAGTTTGCCTTTCTTTTTTAACTGGGCTCATAGTGTTGACAAAAAAGAGCCAAACTCTGTAAATTACTGAAGAGGTTTATTCTGAACCAAATATGAGTGACACAGTCTTAAGAGGTCCTGAGAATATATGCCCAATGTGCTTGGGTTGCAGGTTCATTTTATACATTTTGGGAAGGCAGAAGTTACAGGCAAAGGCATAAATCAATACATGTAATGAATACATTAGTTCGGCTGGGAAAGACAAGGCATCTCCAAGCAGGGGCTTCCAGGTCATAGGTGGATTCAAAGGTTTCCTGATTGACAGTTGGTTGAAAGAGTTAAGCTTTGCCTAAAGAGTTGAAATCAGTGGAGAGAAATACTTGAGTTTAGGAGGTTGCAGAAGCCAAGGTTCTTGTTACATAGATGAAGTCTCTAAGTAGCATGTTTGAGAGAGAATAGATGGTAAATGTCTCTCTTTACAGGGCTTAAATGTCAGATTGTTAGTTAAATCTCTCAGGATCAGGAAAAGAAAGGGAAGGAGATTTCCTAAAAAATCCACATTTGTCCCACGAGCAATGGCTTTGCAGGGCCACTTCAAAATATCTCAAAGAAAATCTATTTTGGTGTAAAGTACTTTGATTTCCTTCAGGGTCTACAATCTGTCATGTGATGCTATGCCAGAGTCAGGTTGGAATTTGGTATCTTATGGCCACAGAGGGTCTGTTTTGTCAGTCTTATGAGCTCTGTTTTAGCCTTAGGTCAGTTGGATATAAGCTCCAAAGGGAGCAGGTATAACAAGGCCTGTCTGACACTTTCCAGTCATGGCCTGAACTAGTTTTTCAGATTATTTGTGGTGGGGGGAGATCCCCTTGGCCAAGAGAAGATGGGGTCTATTCAGTTGATTGGGGATTTAGAATTTCATTTTTGTTTTACAGTAGCAATAGAACCTTAATGAATACTCCACAGCCTGCAAAGTTACAACTTTAATTTGGATGTCTCTGGATTCATGCAAGTACTTCCCAAGTGACAAAGGTTACTAAGAGAATAGCAGAGGAATTGGAGGTTGAATAAACGGCAGAATGAGTGAGAGCATGAGAGCAGAAGAAAGGTAAAGGGGCAGGTGAGCAAGAAGCAAGATATGAAGCAGAAGTTGAGCAGCCAAAACAAAAGTGAGATTAAAAAAAAAAGTGAGGCCGGGCGCGGTGGCTCATGCCTGTAATCCCAGCACTTTGGGAGGCCGAGACGGGTGGATCACGAGGTCAGGAGATCGAGACCATTTTGGCTAACATGGTGAAACCCCGTCTCTACTAAAATACAAAAAAATTAGCTGCGCGTGGTGGCGGGCACCTGTAGTCCCAGCTACTCGGGAGGCTGCGGCAGGAGAATGGTGTGAACCCAGGAGGCGGAGCTTGCAGTGAGCCGAGATCGCGCCACTGCACTCCAGCCTGGGCGACAGAGTGAGACTCCCGCTCAAAAAAAAAAAAAAAGTGAGTAAGAAGTCCCAAAGACCGGCTAGATCTGGACCAAACCTTTCAGGTGAAGCTCTTCAGAGATGGGCATGCTCATTAGAGAGAAAAAGTATCCTTAAAATGACCCCACATGGTAATCAGCTACTTAAAGTGTATACATATGGACTGCATATCATGAATGTAATTAAAATTGCGGGATGGAGGCGTTGCGCAAGCGCATAAGTGCCTCAGTAACTAAGCAATCCACCTGTCAATCAAAAGGCAGACACTTGCTAGAGATTAGGCAGCCTTGGGAGAAGAAGATAAAAAAACACACAAAAGAATCTGAACTATTAGGTTGGTGCAAAAGTAACTGCGGCTTTTGCCACTAAAAGTAAAGGCAAAAACCGCAATCTAATACGGCGAGCTGGGGCTGTTTTCATCTCGCAGAGGTCAGTCTGTTCTCCCTCTCCCAGAGTGGAATACTGTGCTGAATAAACTTTTGCCGCTTTGCTTTCCTCTGTGTGTGTGTCAAGTCCAATTATTTGTTCGGGAAACCAAGAGCCTGTAACTGTGCAGCACCATCTGGTAACATATGAACTGCTTGAATTTTCCCTCTCCCCTCTCTCTCTCTTTCTCTGTCTCTCTTTCTCTCCCTCTCTTCAACAGGTTCACATGGACATTCACACGTGCATAAGGTTGAAGGCAATACTGCGTGTCATAGGCATTCTTTACTTGGTGAAGTTTCAGAATAATTGGTGGGTGGTAGCACCGTAGCAATGTGACTTGCCCAATGCTGTGGATTTCATGACCCTGGGAAATGTCTGTATTCCCGTCTACCAGCTTGGTGTGCTGTCTGTGCAGGAACGCTTCGTGGGTGATTACCATCTGCCGTACTTTCCATCCCACCTAAGTGAAAGTGATGCTTTCCCAACAGCAATTTATTCTTCAGAAACAGGCAATTAAACTCTCTAAGGGTCTCAGCTCCTTCAAAATGGAGTTTTATACTAGATGTTAAGGATTGGTTTAATAGTGACTTTTAGACAAAATTTGTTCATTAATCATCATTGATAACAAAGGATGCAGATAAAAATTAGGCAATCTTAGAATATCACAGAATGTCGCTGTTTTCTCAGTAGCTAACCCAATGTTTGGCACAAACAATGCATGAAATAAATATTTTTAAGTTGACATTTAGAAGGCTAATTAACTGGTTAACATATTATGCTTGTTTTCATAAATCAGAGAAAAATCAAATTGTTATACAAATTAGAGCTACTAAACTATGTCAGAAACGTTCTGTTTTTAACTATTAGCATTTTTCTTCAGCGCAACAATATTTTTATGATAAAAGAGGTTGCTCACTTGTTGATTACAAAAACTACAGATTTTTCGTTTTCTGTATAGCTATTAATTAGATAAAAGTTATGGATATTATAATTAGCCAAATATGTGTAGCACTGCCACAAACTCTGGACTTATTTGAAGACTATTAGTAGGATTCTTATTAATGGTGAATAAATAACATCTCTGAATTTATAGATTAGACCTTCAATGTATGCATTTTCCAAGTTTATTGATTTATATTATAAATTTTATGTGTTCAAGGGATTCAGTGTTAGTGATTATTGCCCTAATGAATGCGTGTGTTTGAATATTTTAATGATTTGTAATAGAAAATGAAAGTTGGAATTATTAACAACTGTAGGATAAACGTGTCAATTATAAGATTTTGATTATAGTTATGAATCTATATGACATTCAGAGAATCTCTTTAAATCTTTGGTTCAGTTGGGCACAGTGGATCACATCCATAATCCTAGCACTTTGGGAGACCAAGGTGGGCAAATTGCTTGAGCCCAGGAGTTCAAGACCAGCCCGGGCAACATAGTGAGACCCCGTCTCTAAAAATCAATCAATCAGTCAATCAGTCAGTCTTTGGTTCAGCTCCACTTTGAAATAAGAAAATTGGATATGTAATTTCTATAAATCCTGATATTTTTGACCCAGTAAATATATTTTCTAAATAACGTGATTAAAGGCCAGGCTAAGTTTTTGTCAATTATTTTTAATGTTTTTCAAATATTTCTTTAAAGTTTCAGATGGAAACACAGCAATCTGAAATACTCCAATCACTAAAATGAATTTTGGTTTGTTTAGATATTTGTACAGTTCTTCAAGTTATCTATGTGGATACTTTTATGGACTACGATGGTCTCCATTTCTGAAAGAAATATTGAGAATGTGATACTGGATAATTTACATTCAAGCCAAAGCAGATAGAAATTTTAACAGCAGAAGTACCTAGCAGTTTCTCATAGCTAAATATTCACCTTAGCTGAGCAGCCAAAACAAAAGTGATATTTAAAAAAAAAAAAAAAGTGAGTAAGAAGTCCCAGTGGCCAGCTAGATCTGGACCAAAAAATTGCCAAAAATAGATCATTTCCAATATTCCCTTCAAGCTCGCCAAGTCTATATTTTCTTCCAATGACAGTTACAGATAGATGTAGAGATGTATAAAATGTAAAGAATCAAAAGTTACAACCTAAAACTATTTTTATAGATGACTATTAACATTGCTGATTGTGGACAGACATGGTGGCTCATGCCTGTAATCCCAGCACTCTGGGAGGCTGAGGTAGGTAGATCACTTGAGGCCAGCAGTTCGAGACTAGCCTGCCCAACATGGTGAAATCTCGTCTCTACTGAAAGTACAAAAATTATCCTAGTGTGGTGGCACCTGTAGTACCAGCTACTTGGAGGCTGAGGTGAGAGGATCCCTTGAACTCAGGAGGTGGAGGTTGCAGTGAGCTGAGATCGCACTATTGCACTCCAGGCTGGGCAACTGAGTGAGACCCTGTCTCAAAAAGAGAAAAGCAGCTTGCAAAAATGACACTAATTAACAGTATTAGAAAAGTTTTATATTACAATGATGTCATTTATATATAGATATTTTTTATTTATAGTTTATATACTTTTTATGTTACTTTCGTACACACAGACACAATCAGTCCCATTTGTCTTGTGCCTTCAAGCAGGAAGCTTCAGAGCATGTAGTAAGAATTAAGGATAAAGTCTGTACTAGAAAGCATTAATCTTCAATCAATTTAATTTAAATTTGGGGTTCATTGGTCATGTTCCAGGAATAACTTATTTAACTACTTGAAAACTTCCAGTGGAAGGAAGGAAAGACAAAAGGACATAAATTGCATTTATCCTACACATTCAATTAATGTGTGAACACATTATTTAAAGCAGCATCTTTATTTTGTTGAGACCTGTATCTTCAGTAGTAACAACTATGATTGGCATTTAGTAGCAAATATATATTTGTTGAAAAGTTGACCAGTTTCAGGTATTAAACTCGTAACTTGAGTCATTGGCATAGTCTTAGTGTGATGATACATTTTTATCCTCAGTTGGGTGATACCAGAACATAGTGGCATTTATTTTCCTTACCCATGTTATTAACTAATTAGATGAGTGAAAGCTCTCTTGTAGCAATGCATGCAACATTTAATTACTGTCATTAATCAAATTATAATGATTACGAGCATGTTTAATAAACCTCAGAAACTAGTTACTCTCCCCTCCACCAACTATGTTACACAGAGCAGCTGTGTGGTTTATCTTAGAAAGGTTGAAGAACAAGGCCGGGTGCAGTGGCTCATGGCTGTAATCCCAACACTTTGGAAGGCCCAGATGGGAAGATTGCTTGAGGCCAGGAGTTTGAGACCAGCCTGGACAACATGGCAAAACTCCATCTCCACAAAAAAAGTTAAAAAATTATCTGGGTGTGGTGGAGCACACCTGTAGTCCCTGCTATATGGGAGGCTGAGGAGGGAGGATTGCTTGAGCCCAGGAGCTTGAGGCTATAGTGAGCCATGATTGTGCCACTGAACTCCAGTCTGGGCAACAGAGTGAGACCCAGGAAGAAAGAAAGAAAGAAAGAAAGAAAGAAAGAAAGAAAGAAAGAAAGAAAGAAAGAAAGAAAGAAAGAGAGAGAGAGAGAGAGAGAGAGAGAGAGAGAGAGAAAGAAAGAAAGAAAGAAAGAAAGAAAGAAAGAAAGAAAGAAAGGAAGGAAGGAAGGAAGGAAGGAAGGAAAGGAGAGAGAAAGAGAGAAAAAGAAAGAAAAAGAAAGAAGAAAGAAAAGTCAGTGAAGAAAGAAAGAAAAAGAAAGAAAGAAAAGTTTGAAGAATATGGAGGAGAAAACACAAACCACCAAATATTCCGCACATTTGTTCAGGGTGTTACAGAGCTGAAATGTAGAGAGAATACATGGAATACACACTTTCAAGAATACAGTTGCTTTCCCACAGAGATTTGTTCCTTTACCAAATGTGATGGATTCTGGTGCTAAATGTCAAAGCAGTGGTTGTTCTGGTGTTTAATGGCCCCAGTTGAGGTGTAATGTATTGAGGGAATTCTTTCCAACACAAAAATATACATAGCTGGTTGACTGTCACTTCAAAATTCATATTTTCAATCTTGCTCCTTTGTAGAATTTGTTTAGATTCCATTTGTACCAGCTGGGGCAAGAAAAAAGAATATTTTTGCTTAAAACTGATTGGAAATTTCATTTTCTCTGAGGAATATGTGAAATTTCTGTCAAGCAGAGCTATTTCATTGAATCTGTTATCCCAGTGGATTTCTCAGAGAAAAGTGTGTGGTCTCTACAATGTAGAAAAGCAAAATCAAAAAGATGCTGCAGAATTCACAGTAGCATTTTACATGAAAAGTGACATGTTTCATCAAAAAACCCCACTGAGACAGGAGAGTTCCCGTGACCCCCTTGCGGGATGGACTTGCGACAGGGATGTGGTTCATTTACTCCCCCTTGTGGGAGGGGGAGCACGCAGGTGAGCGGGTGCAGGAGCTGGGGCGAGTGATTTTGAGTTCTGGCCCCAAGGCGGCGTCTAGGAGTGTGTTACAATTAATGTTCTTTTAGCAGTTGCCGTCCACAGCCGGCTAAGTGTTAACCAGATCAGTGGAGAGTCAGGGTGACAGCCTTTTACACCCTGCTCTCTTGGTACCCGGGTCCTTGTCCCGCCTCCAGGAAGAATCAGCTCACATGGACTTGAAGGATGATGAATGCAGAGGTTTTCTTAAGCAGTGGAAGTGGCTCTCAGCAGAAGGGGAACTGGAAAGGGGAGGGTGAGGAAGAAGGTGATCTTTCCCTGAAGCCTGGCCATCTCTGGGCAAGCTTCTCTCCGAAGTCGTGCCATCTGAACTTAAGCTGCGTCTATCCGTAGTCTCTGATGCTCAGTTGCTTCTTCTCCTCTCAACATGTGCCACTTGTCTCTCTGCCAGCTGAGGTCTGGAGTTTATATGGGCACAGGACAGGGAGGGAGAGTGGGCCAAAAAAGTAACATTTGGGCAGAAATACAGGGATAACTGTTCTCATTTAGGGCCACAGTTTCCAGGGGTGGGGCCTTTGCCAGGGAACCGCCCGCTTCTACCCAGTATTTCCCTACCTCCTGTCTGTATCACCATGACTAGCATTACATAGGAATCATTTCCAGGAAGTTCTCACAAGGCAGTAATAATCCATAATTTAAAAAGGTACATGGGGCCAGGGGCAGGCATGGTGGCTCATGCCTGTAATCCCAGCACTTTGGGAAGCCGCGGTAGGCAGATCACTTGAGGCCAAGAGTTTGAGACCAGCCTGGCCAGCATGGTGAAACCCCATCTCTACTAAAAATACAAAACTTAGCTGGGTGTGGTGGCGGGTGCCTGTAACCTCAGCTACTCAGGAGGCTGAGGCAGAGAATCACTTGAACCCAGGAGGCGGAGATTGCAGTGAGCCAAGATTGTGCCACTGCACTCCAGCTTGGCAATAAAGTGAGACTCTGCCTCCAAAAAACAAAAAAAACAAAACAAACAAACAAAAAAAACTTATTGGGTCTGGGCACCATGGGTCACACCTGTAATCCCAGCACGTTTGGAGGGCAAGACAGGTGGATCGCTTGAGCTCAGGAGTTCAAGACCAGCCTGGGCAACACGGTGAGACCTATTAATTTTTTTTTTTTTTTAACAAATAAAGAGTACATAAGAATCCTTATTTGTAAATATGTAAGTAGGTTGTAATTACCATTACTATAAATTACTTCTTTAGACAAAATCAACACTTGGTCCTGAATTCTCTCTTCTGTAAGGAAAATTTTTAAAGGAAAGAGTTGTTGTTGACAGTGTATTTTAAAAATTAAAATATCATTATTCAGCCAGGGCAGAAAAAATAAGAATGCTATATTTTTGCTTTAGTTTTATATTTAGTGTACATTATGAACATTCGTCTATTTTTTTTTACTTGTTGTTTATTTCCAATAATATTTTAAACCTGCTTGGATACCATGAGAAGAAAATTGAATTAAATAAAATTGAAAATTATTTTTTAAACTCATAGTGTTGTTTTTAGTATCACTTGAGCAATAGGTTTCCTGTTTTTGCTTTTCGTTTTTTGTTTTAATCTGAAAAGCATGTGAACTCCCAAAAATCAGAGGTCATTTGGAAGGAATTAAAAAGAGCAGACTGGTGCAGTGGCTCACGCCTGTAATCCCAGCATTTTGAGAGGCTAAGATGGGCAGATTGCTTGAGCCCAGGAGTTCAAAACCAGACTGGAAAACTTAGTTGGGCCCTGTCTCTACAAAAAAATTAGCCAGGCGTGGTGGTGCACACCTGTAGTCCCAGCTACTTGGGATGCTGAGGTGGGAGGATCATTTGAGCCTGGGATGTCCAGGTTGCAGTGAGCAGAGATGGTGCCACTGCACTCCAGCCTGGGCAACAGAATGAAACCCTGTATCAAAAATAGATAAGAAAAAATATTAATATTATTACTAAAAATATAATGTTCAAAAAAAAAGAGCAAATGGCTGTGGTTTCAATTCCAGAGATTATAGACTACAAATGGGGAGAACTATGAAAGAACAAGGAAGTTTTAGTTGGCTCTGTATCCCCACACAATTTGAATTTATTTAATACATTTAGAGAGGAAAAATATCTACTATGAAACAGTCATTCAAAATCTAATGACATTTTTTCTATTTTTATAAAGCCTATTTTATGTGTATTCATGGTCTTAAGCTAATATTTTTGTATCGTTTACAAACTATTGCTTGAGATTTGAAAAAAGATATTTCTAAACTTTAGGGATAATTTTAATGCAATTCATATACATTAAAGTCATTTTTTTTACATTTGACTCATTCACACCTTTCCCTCTCCTTGCTTCATACTATACATCTAAAAGTTAACTGCCTATAGAAGCATCTTTGCTCTGCTATACCCTGAGTTATTTTTCCAAGACCAGCACTGTCCAACACAACTATTTGAAATAATGCAAATGTTCTATTCTTGGCTGTCCAATATGGTAGCCACTAGCCATGTATGGCTACAGAGCACTTGAAATGTAGCAATTATAACTCAGATACTGAATGGTTAATCATTATTCATTTTAATTAATTTAAAGTAGTCACATATGGCTAATGACCAATGTAAACCAAAAATAAAATTCTAAGGACCCCAAACCATCTGAATGGGCTTCCTCCTCAGCTAGGGCACTCTTAACCTGAAAGATTTGTTCAGACTATGATGGAAATTGGGGGTCGAATATGCCTCATTACATCTCTCTGGCATTAACATCAACAGACCTTAAGTCTGGTAAGAAGCATTTACAGTTTATTCTTTCTGAAGCCTGCTACTTGGAGGCTGCATCTGCGTAATAAAACTTTGGACTCCATAATCTCTTATTGTGATGCAGATATTTCCTTTCTATTGATCCCAGGTCTTTGGATAAACTCAACCAATTTTCAACCAGAAAAATTTAAATCTACCTATAATCTGGAAGCACCCCCCTGCCCGCCTTGCTTCAGGTTGTTCTGCCTTTCTGAACTGAACCATTGTCTTTCTTAAATGTATTTGATTGATGTCTCATGTCTCCCTAAAATGTATAAAACCAAGCTGTACCCCGACCATCTTGGACACATGTTCTCAGGATCTCCTGAGGGCTGTGTCACGGGCCAAGGTCACTCATATTTGGCTCAGAATAAATCTCTTCAAATATTTTACAGAGTTGGACTCTTGTCAACACCACCATACTGGGCAGTCCAAGTCTTTCCAAGACCCTCCTCCATTTCTTTACTCAATGTTTTGTTTTTATCAGGAATGGCACTGTTGCAGTCTCACCAGTGCACCACATTGTAGCAGTCTCTCATCGTGAGGTATCACCCAGAGTTCTGTGTCTCATGACTAAGAGAATTAAGGAACATGGACACAAAGGATGAAGTTGGAGTGAAAGTTTAATAAGTGAAAGAAGAAAGCTCTCTGCTGCGGAGAGGGGACCTGGAAGAGGGTTGCCGTTTTTACAATTGAATGCAAAGGCTTTTATAAGAAACCAATGAGGTCTGGGCATCTCATTTGCATAAGGCACACATATCTAGTAGCTCTACCCCATCCTCCTAATGCACACATGGCCCCTTAGCTTGAGTTAGTCCATATTGTTTTGTTCCATTTACTGGGCATGTGTCAGGAGATGGAAATTTCCATTGCTTGCATGTCTGGGCAAGTTACCTGTGTAGACTTTCTTATCTGTGTGGCTGCGGGAATGTCTTGGGCAAGCCCCACTGTGTAACTTCCCTTATCTCTGCCTGCATGCTGTTCCTTTGTTTCAAAGGATTCAGCGGAGGACCCACCCTAACTGCCTGCCTGACTGTTTTTTTCCTTTCTCCTCTCTTACCACCTTTCACTACTTCACCTACCCCAATAGAATCTTTATCTTTAAAGATTCCATAGTCAACATCACCTGCTCCCTATTTATTTTTTCCTTTGTAGCCCCAAACCTTGTCCCTCTCCGTAATTTGACTTTCCTGGATACTCGATTTTTAATTACATTTCCTTTCTGCTTTACATATATCTTACATCCTCTTCTCCCTTCTGTATGTTGGTTTAGAAAAGGAAGTTTTGGGTACAAATTATAATACTTGTGTTTTTGTAGTGAATTAGAAAAATATATAACTACATTTTAACGATGAAGGCACAAGATCCTTGGTGAAACTGCTTGGATTGAGATATAAGAATAATCATTTACTAGTTGTGTAAACATACAGTGGGTTCACCTTGCCCCCTGCCTAGACAGAGCCCATTTATCAAGACAAGGTAATTGCAATGGAGAAGGAGTAATTCATGCAGAGCTGGCTGTGCATGAGACCCGAGTTTTATTGTTACTCAAATCAGTCTCCCTGAGCATTCAGGGATCAGAGGGGTTTTTTTTTGTTGTTGTTCTCATTTGTGTTTTTATTTATTTGTTTGTTTTTGTTTTTGTTTTTGTTTTGAGACAGACTCTCACTTTGTCATCCCTGCTGGAGTGCGGTGGTACGATCTCGGCTCACTGCAACCTCTGCCTCCCAGGTTCAAGCGATTATTGTGCCTCAGCCTCCCAGGTAACTGGGATTACAAGTAAGCACCACCAAGCCTAATTTTTTTTTTTTTTTTTTTTTTTTTTTTTTTTTTTGTATTTTTAGTAGAGACAGGGTTTCGCCAGGTTGGCCAGGCTGGTCTTGAACTCCTGACCTCAAGTGATCAGCCCACCTCAACTGGCTGGTCTTGAACTCCCTACCTCAAGTAATCAGCCTACCTCAACCTCTCAAAGTTTTGAGATTACAGGCGTGAGCCACTGCATCCAGCCAGGACCAGAGTTTTTAAGGATAATTTGGCAGGTAGGGGCTCCAGAAGTGGGGAGTGCTAATTGGTTGAGTTGGAGATGGAATCATAGGGGGTTAAAGTGAGGTTTTCTTGTTGTTTTCTGTTCTTGGGTGGGGTGGCAGAACTGGTTGAGCCAGATTACCTGTCTGAGTGATGTCAGCTGATCAATCCAGTGCAGGGTCTGCAAAATACCTCAAGCACTGATCTGAGGTTTTACAACAGTGGTGTTATCCCCAGGAGCAATTTGAGGAAGTTCAGACTCTTGCAGTCAAAGACTATATGACCTCTAAACTGTAATTTCTAATCTTGTAGCTAATTTGTTAATACTACAAAGGCAGACTGGTCCCAGGCACGAAGAGTTTTTTGTTCAGGAAAGAGCTATTATCAATTTTGTTTCAGAGTCAAACCATAAACTGAATTCCTTCCCAAGGCTAGATCGGCCTACACCCAGGAATGAAGAAGGACAGTTTAAAGATTAGAAGCAAGATGGAGTTGGTTAGGTCTGACCTCTTTCACTGTCATAATTTCCTCAGTTATAATTTTTGCAAAGTTAGTTTCAGTGAGATGAAAATTAAATGCTGTAAGACTCGATTTTCTCATCCATGAGTTGAAGTATCACCAGTGCCACAGTAGTTTATAGGTAGTCATTAAGTGAACAGGGGTGAGGACTTAAGGACTGTTTCAGCTCATCACTATATAAAAAGTAAACAAATAAGAGCCAAGCTGAACATTGATTGTGATACTTTGTCTAATGAAGCAAAATGTAATCGAAGCAGGATTTACTTGAATCCATTAAAATGCATAATTATAAAATATACCATAATGATTTGTGCTGTAATATTATGCCACAGGTCCCATTTAAAACGTTGGTTATATTAGCTTAGGGACAACATCTGTCTTTGCATTTGATATTAAGAACTAAGCCTCTTCATCTTTTGCATAACTGACAAAAAATCCTAATGTTCTGAATGTCAGTATGTATACGTGGCAGTAGGAAAAGTAAACACATATTCAGCCATGCAGTTCTACCTCAAACTAGATAGATTTTGTAATAAACACATTACAAATGATGGGGAGAAATAAAAGGGCTCACTTAAGTTGACATCAAAATTCGCCCTTTCTCGCAACAGTTTACTGAGTATCTAAAATACCCTATGATGACCCTATAATTAAACCTGTTGTACCCAAAATGGATAATATTGCTGTATTTCAAAGATTGTCATGGAACAGGGCTGTCTATTCCCTTGTTAGCTAGAATAGCGGGTTTGATTTTTAACTGTCAGGATACTGCTTACAGAATTGAGCAATCATTATAGAAGCATTCATAAGTATTCCCCAAACTAAAAGCATTTAGCATTGTTATTGAGTTGTATTGTGCAGGCAAAATAGCTTTTCAGAATCATATTTGTTGGCTATAGCTTTGAGCTACGATTTCATTATGCAGCTGGATAGTTTTTTGGTCGTTACATTTCAGTTCTTTTTTGTCTTTGGAGTGAAAATATTGAGAAACTATAATAAAGAGGCAAATATGCAATGGGAACTTCCAGATTACAATTATATAATTATATGTATTATATATGAAAGGATAAACTGTGCTTTTATTATAATATGAAAGGATGCATGATTAAAAAGTGGGAATTTTATCTTTCTTTTTAGATTGTTCAAAGTCAATGTCTGAGTTTATCAGAAATAGAGATACATAATACTTTGTAGCTTACAACCAATACATTTAATTTTGGCCAGGAATGAAGAGGTAGGAAGAACAAATCATAAATGAACCAGAGGAGAGAATTTATGTTGGCCAAGGCAATTACCTGAGTGCATGTTTCCCTTTTGGTAGAATGGCACAATGTGTTTAAAGTATTTCTCAAAGAACAACAAAAAAGTTAGCTTAGAAAAGTTACTCAATAAAGATAATTTAATAAATAGAATTAGATATTTCCAAAGCCAAATCCCAAAGTCAAATATGTGTGGAATTCTTTTTTTTTTTTTTTTTTTTTTTTTTTTTTTTTTTTTTGAGACGGAGTCTCGCTCTGTCGCCCAGGCTGGAGTGCAGTGACGCGATCTCGGCTCACTGCAAGCTCCGCCTCCCGGGTTCACGCCATTCTTCTGCCTCAGCCTCCTGAGTAGCTGGGACTACAGGCGCCCACCACCATGCCTGGCTAATTGTTTTTGTATTTTTAGTAGAGACGGGGTTTCACCATGTTAGCCAGGATGGTCTCGATCTCCTGACCTTGTGATCCACCCGCCTCGGCCTCCCAAAGTGCTGGGATTACAGGCGTGAGCCACCGCGCCTGGCCAAATATGTGTGGAATTCTAATCTGAATGCCTTACTTCTCAGGATCTACAAGAGCCCCAGTTTTCAGACAATGTTAGAACTGAGAGGCACTTCGTGGTGTTTAAGCAAACTGAATATGGCCTGAGAAGGACTCCGTATTTCTATATTTGAGTCCTTGTGGATGAACTGCAACCTAACTTAATAGGTAGACAAGATTGAAAGCCTAACATAGAAGTATGCACCTGTAACAATAGCTCAGTGTTGGCCAATCCCAGCGGCGGTACTTTAACCACTCATAGACAGCTGAGTATTCAAACTATGTTCACACAAGGCAAACACCAACCAGTAACCAATCCACTTGCCCTGTACCTCACTTCTGATTCCTGTAGGTCACTTTACTTTTTTTGTTGATAAATTTGTTCTGACCACAAGGCACCCCTGGAGTCTCTCTGAATCTGCTGCGATTCTGGGGGCTGCCAGATTTGCGAATCCTTCATTGCTCAATTAAACTCCTTTAAATTTAATTTGGCTGAAGTTTTTCTTTTAACAGTGGATTCACCGGCTGAGTGGTCCTTGTCTTTGTTTGAGCCAGACATAACATTGAGACTGGGCAAAGCTGTAATCATCTCCCTGAAAGAATTCATACATGCACTTCTGGATCATCAGAGGGTCCCTTTGAAGACAATTCATGGGGTGGTGTCCAACAATTAAGTCAATCTATCAACTTGTTTTAGAATTCAGGAATCCAAATGCCAGGAAGATGAGGTGTGTACCAACAGACTATCAGTCAGTGACAATGCCAGAGTCTGATCTCTTCTGTTTTTACTGTAATGAAGTCCATGATGTGGTACTATCTCCTTTCATTATAATGTTTTAATTAATAATTTTGAAAATATTCTCATGGTAACCCATAGCAGCTGTAGAAGAGCTCTCTTATTTTTTCTCTTCTCTCTTCCCCGCATCTGGCCAGGTCATACATCATTGCCTCTCAGCACAAGAGATGGATCTCTGGAATTCAGAGGATTCTTTTATTTATTTATTTATTTATTTATTTATTTATTTATTTATTTATACTTACAGTTATTTTGAAGAGCAGGCATACTCTGTCATAGATTCATGTTGGGAATGTGGGTGGCCTGCAGGTGCCTCTGTCCTTTTAGTTGTTCTGTGTTGTTTTTGGAGGAAATATTGGGAAATGTACTGACAACTCTCTCTCTTTGGTAAATAGTGAATCAGTGGTTGTTGCTTCTTTGATGGTGGTATTAGGAAGTATGCATCTTAATTGCTAAGCTTTCAACTTTACATTTTATTTGGATGCTGTTTTATTTGTATTGACTGGTGGGGATAGATTTTGCCCTGAAAATTAACTAAGTATTTATTTTTATGCAAGTTTCACTGATATTTTAAAGAGTAGATCTGTTTATAGAGGGCTTATTGTTGGAAGTTCAACACTAGCTTTGTTTCGTTTATTGCTTTTTAAAAGTAATATTTGATTTATTCAAACATATCTAGCATTTATTAAGTCAGAAAACAAATATTTAAATTAACTCTTAGAGAATCTATCTACCTATCCATCTCTATCTATCAAGTATCCATCATCCATCCATCAATCAATCAATCATCTATCTTTCCAATCTATTGGCCTATCTATCTATCCATCTATCTCATCTCATCTGTCTATCTGTATCATCTATCATCATCTCTAACATCTATTTATTTATCTATCTAAATAATCAATCATTTTTTCTGAAGCATTTAAAAACAATTTGTAAAAATAATGCTTTTTATCCCTAAGAAGGTCAATAGATATCTGTCTCATTTTATACAAATGCGTGATAATTTATGGTGTATATATGCACTTTTTAATAAACACAGTCTCTTATAGTCAGTTATTTATACAACTTTCTATATTTTGCAATTACAGACAATGTAGGAATATGCAACTTTGTAAATATGTATATTTGCATTTATCAGGGTATGTTTTCAGTGGTAATTTCCCAGAAGTGAGACTGTTGGTCAAAGGGTAAAAATATATGTAGCTCTGGTACAAGTTGTCAAATCCACTTCCATAAACATTGTCTGTTTTTAATTATTACTCTCTGTGTATGTGTGAGACATATTCCAGTAGCCTCATCACCAGAATGTGATGTCAAACTTTTATAATTTTGCTGATTTAATAATTGAGAAATGGTATCTACTATGTATCCATAATCTATCTATCTATCTATCTATCTATCTATCTATCTATCTATCTATCTATTCATCCATCCATCATCTAATTGCATTTGTACTTTGCATCACTTCTAAAGCATTCCTACATATCCAGGTTTTAGAAAAATTATTCATTTTTATTGATAAAATTGTACACTTTCAAATTTTTCCACGTAGACCTGTAATTCATTTGGATTTTCTTTTTGTGCATTGTGTGGGGGTAGGGAATCTATTTTATTTCAGTTTCTCAAAAGTGTATATGAAGAAGTCCCTACTGACTGGCAATATCATTGTTTTATTTGTTAAATTTCCATGTGTATTTCTGGACTTTTCATTCTGTTGAAATTGTCTGTTACTCCATATTTGGATACTATTAATATTTTACTTAAGCAGGGTTGTCAATATGTTTCAATACACGGTAGGGCTTGTCTCCTTATATAGAACTGCTTATCAGGACTTCCATGGCTCTGGTTAGCACATCAGAACTCTACAGGCTCTGATAAGCATCCCCTTTTTCTTTACTGCCAAGGTTGGTTAAAACGTAATAATCTTGCTAGTGCAAATCCGAGGGTGCAAATTGCCCAAAGGAGTGCAGAAGTGCAATCTTCTTTATAAATAGTCTTTCCATTAAACCCTCTTGTTTAAAACTTTTGAGTAGATCTGTTTGCAGCTAGGATCTTGCTACCCTGCCCCTCCCCAGGGACATGGTTGTTACCGTACCTTCTTCTATGTTAGAAAATTATTTCCTAGGGCCAAGACCTAGGTCAGTTACCCATTTGCTGCTGACTCAAGCCCTTGGTTAGAGCAGTGTGTTTTCTCAATGTCATTTATGTGGCTCTTTGCTTTGCTTTGCTTTTTTTTTCTGTTGGCATTAGGCGATTTCTTTGCAAAAGCCATAAAGTTCCAATGTTGATTACTTTAACTGACTTGACTCAATCCACAAAGTGATTTTCTATTGAGGAATGCATTATTTATATGTGTAAAAAGAGAGATCTCATGTGAAATTGTCATCAATCAATGTGGCATAGTTCTATCATTTTTTTAATTGATAAAAAATTATATATATTTATGAGGTACAATATGATGTTTTTATATATGTATGCATTGTGGAATGATGAAATTGAGCTAGTTATCATATGCACTACTTCACATTCTTATCATACTTTTGTGTTGAGAACAGTTAAAGTCTACTCTCTTAGCAATTTTCAAGTGTACAAAACCTAGTTATTAATTCTAATTATCATGTTGTACAGTATATCTCTTGAATGTATTCCCTCAGTCTAGTTGAAACTTTCTATCCTTTGGCCAACATTTCCTCAATCCTCTAACCCCCACCCCCTCACTCCTGGTAACCACCATTCTATGTTTGGGGGTATTTTTCCTTAATTTCAATTCTCTTTTTCCCTTTTTAGTTCCATCAAGAAGACAGTCATAGCAATACACCAAATTCAGGCTCAGGGAATATACAAACTCACATGTATTTGGCATCATCCTTATACTTTTATATTTGTGTATCCTTATGTGGTTGATAACCAACAGCCTGATTTTGAAATTTAAAGAAAAACAAAAACTCTAAAACAGCTCTAATGTAAAGCATTTCCTGCTTTGGTGGAAAGATGGCAAAAACGTTGTCTGTGTTAAAAATAACAGACCACGTGTAAGCTGTGACTTAATAATAGCTTCTTAGAAAATGGCAGGTCTTTGTTTTGCTTTGCAGGCAGTCCTTTCTAAAGTCTGTGGTCAAATCATGAGCTGTCCATTCAGCACAGCTGATCATTTTTAGACTCATCTCCGATGCTGACCTTCGCTAAGCAAGCAACAGAGTGAGACCCGGTCTCTAAAAAATAGATAAATGAAAGAATGTGGAATCCTTCAATAGATCCTCACATAACACTATTGTGAGTCTTTTGAACCTCACGGAAACTTTTTTCTGGATTTGCCGTAGTTTTACAATGTGTGTCTTAAAATGTGGCCATCAGAAATAAATGCATCACCCTGGGTATGATCTAATCAGAATCTCAGATGGTAATCTTCCTCTTGACAGCATGCATCTATCAAATGGAGTTAATAAACTGTTAAACTAGGAGTCCTCAATGCTGCCTTTGAAAAATGAAATTTAAAACTTTATGCTTTCCCTATTCAGTTGCATCGTATATTGGCCAGTCATTTTCATTTTCTCTACAATATAAAATATTGCTCCAAGCCATGTAGGATGAACATGTCTTTATGTCTTCATCTAAGCTCTGGACAATCATGTCAAACAGGGAAAATCCAGAGAAGACGCATTTTCAGTTAGCCCTAAGGAACTTCCAACAGCTTAAAAATAAGCCATAAAGAGTCACTCCTCATCACTTCCTAAGAATGTCACTCAAGCAGCTGCAGAATAATGTGCTCATATTGTTACCCAGCTCAAAACTTTTCATATTCCCCAAAATAATATTACCAGAAATGTTGCCAGACATCTTGTAGGAATTTCAATATATAATGTTTTGAGTATTTCTCTCATTCTTTTTCTACGAGTTCAAGTATAAATTTGTAATATATGTTTATTTTTTGTTATAGGATTATAGACGAAACAAGCTTCTTGTTTTATGTCATGAAAACTCTCTCTCTCTCTCTCTCTATATATATATATATCTCCCTAGATATATAGATTTCTATCATATATATCAGTATATATAAATATATAGAAATCTATATATAGATGCTATAGCATCTATATATAGATTTCTATATATATAAAATCTGTATATATAGATTTTGCATATATAAAACTATATATAAAAGATTTTATACAAATGTGTATATGTAGAAATGTGTACATATGTGTGTCTGTGTGAGAGAAGGAACACCAAGAGGAAATCATAAAAAGTCACTTTTTACTTAATATGAGAAAGTAAAATTAAAATAACGTTTTCTCTGGGAAGGCTACTAGATCTTCCAAATCCTACCCCATGACAGCAAACCCTGAGGAAACTATAATCACAGGAGACCAGACAATGTTAAAATCACTTTATCAATGGATGGAGGTTTACCTCAAATCATAATGTAGAATGCTGTCCAGCTAAATTGATTCATGGGAAAGAATATACCACCTAAGCCAGAAATAAGGCAGATTTTTGAAAGGGATTTCCTTTGTTCTATGTTCCCAAAATCCGTATGTAACTCTCAGTTCTTTCTATGTCAAAATTCAGATTTCAAGGATGGCATACTCCAGAAAAAAATCAGGCAACCAGAGTGTATTTGTCCATTTTCATGCTGTTGATAAAGACATATCTGAGATGGGGTAAGTTATAAAGAATAACAGGTTTAATGGACTCACAGTTCCACGTGGCTGGGGAGGCCTCACAATCATGGCAGAAGTTGAAAGTCACGTCTTACATAGAATCAGGCAAGAAAGAAAGAGCCAAGTGAAAGGGGAAACCCCTTATAAAACCATCAGCTCACTAGGATGAAAACAATACGGGGGAAACTGCCCCCATGATTCAATTATCTCCCACCAGGTCCTTCCCACAACACATGGGAATTATGGGAGCTACAGTTGAAGATGTCATTTGGGTGGGGACACAGCCAATCCACATCACAGAGGAAAATATAGAAAGAGCAATGCATTCCTCTTAAGCTAGGCCAAGTGGCTCATATCATGCTAGCCCATCTAGGACTAAACATGGGTCCACCTACTAATTGATAGAATTGGTGCTGAAAACCAGGGAGGTCACCCCATCAGGGTCAGGACTTCTGCTCCACTGCATATCATGGGGATAACTAATAGTCCATTGAGATGTATTTGACTAGGGCCTTGGCTCACTTTAAAGTGTGAAGTCATTTAGTAGGTGGAGCCCAACAGTACCTAGGTTCCTGGAGGAAGGCCACAATCACTGGAACTGAACTTTCATTCTTTTAGAAGACTTGAAATACAACATAAAGAGTAGCCACTTTAGGTAGATTATCTGTAATCCTTCCACAGTCATCAATATTATTATTACCATGCTAGAAGATGAGAAAAGGAGGGTCAGAGGGTGTCAGTGGTTTTTCTTGGGTGAAACATCCAAAATACAAACATGAAAAGGAGAAGTTTTGAAATCAGCAAGAAAACAAAAATGACATGGTACATACAGGAAAACAATGGTATGAATAATAGCTGACTTCCCCTTGGTAACAATGCAGGACAGAAAACATTGGAATTGCTTATTAAAAGTTAAAGTTTGCATAAAAGTGTACTCTATTTTGTGTTATAACCCAGAATAGGGTTAGTCTACCTTAGTTAAACTTCCCTGTGCACTTGAAAAAAAATGCACATTCTGGAAATTTTTGGTGTCTATGCAGTAAGTACAAATAACGTTTGGTGGTGAATAATATTGTTCAGATATTCTATACTGACTGTCTTTTAGTCTATTTAGCTTATTTGTTCTATCAATTACTGTGACTTTTGTTTTAGAATATCCACCTATTTTTTGTTATTGGTTTTGTCTATCTTTCTTATTTACTCAGTTTCTCATTCACAGATTTTGAAGCCATTGTATTGAACACATATACATTCATAATTTCGATCTCTCCTGGATACACTGAGCTTTGTCATCATGCAAAGTCTCTTATTACCAAAGTAGCACACCCTGTCTTGAAATCTACTTTTTCTGATATCAATATACGTTTTCTAGCTTTCCATCTTTAGTGTTATGTGATATCTTTTTTCCATTCTTTTAATCTCAACCAATGCATTTCTTCAAATTTAAAGTATTCCTCTTGTAGACAGCATAAATTTTAAAGAAACTTTTTTTTTTTTTGAGGCAGGGTCTTGTTCTGTCACCTAGGCTGGAATGCAATGGTGCAATTATGGCTCACTGCAGCCTCAAGCTCCTGGGCTCAAGCGATCCTCCCACGTCAGCCTCCCTCAGCCTCCCAAGTAGCTGGGACTACAGGCATCTACCACCATGCCCAGCTAATAGCATAAGTTTACATCTTATTACTTCTCTTTGGTAAATTATGCCTTGTGATTTTATGCAATTTTTCATATATTTGGAGAAAGACCTCTCATTTTTACTATTTGTTTTGCACTTCTTTCAACATATTTTTCTTTTCTCCTCTGGTTTTTCTTTACTGTCTATTTTGATCAAATATTTTCTTGTATTTTATGCTAATTACCAATCCCAATGACGTTAAATTAGAAGTCAATAAACACTGTATATGTAGAAAATCCTCAAATATTTAGGAACTAAAGAACACCCTTCTTAATTACCATTGATCACAGAAGCTATCTTCAGGAAAGTTAGAAAAATATTTTGAGTTGGAAGAAAATGAAAACAAAATATATCACAATTTGTCACATGCAAGCAAAGCAGAAATTAAAGAAAATATCTAATTCTTTAGATCCTTATATGAATAAACAAACATAAATTCAACTAAGTTTTCACGTTTAAAAAGCTAACAAAAGAGAAATTTAATGGAATATAAGAAGGAATTGAAAAAAACAAATAGTAAATCATTGAAATAGAATATTGAATCATTAAAGAAAATTAAAATCAAATGTTGATTTTTCCTTACATGCACACACACACACACACACACACACACACACACACACACACACAGTGCATATAAAAACTGGTGAAGTCTGAAAAAAGTCTGTAGTATAATTAACAGTAGCACTGAATAAATTCTGATGTCCCTGTGTTGATATTGTGATATTGTGCTGCAGTTACAGAAGATTGTGCCATTCGGCACATTGTATAAAAGATACAGGTGACCCTCCGAATCATTTTTGCAACTTCTTTGAGTCTCTACTTCAAAAATTTTTTTAAAGTTTTTAAAAAGTTATTTTTATATAACTAATGAAAATTATATATACCTAGTAAGACTTGTCAAGAACAAAGAAACTTTTACAATTTCCAATATAGTAATAAAATAGAAGACACCATACATATGTTGAGGAAATAGTAAGGAACTATGGATAACAACTTTATGCCAATGAACTATGGACAACCTTTTTGAAATGAACAAATTCTGGAAGAACACGCATTACCTAAAGTGCATGTTAGTACAAGAAAACTTGAATTGCCATACATACATTTTAAAAATCAAATGTGAATATTAAAAACCTTCGAAAAAGGAACTCCAGGTTCAAGTGGCTTTCTGATGAAGTCTATCAGAGATTTAAGAAAAAAATTATTTCAATCTTATGCAAAATCTCAGAAAACTGTAGAGGAGTATAATCACTATGCATTTGATGTACATTACGAAGGCTGACATTTTCCCATCTGGGTATCCAAATGGGAAAAAAATAATGAACCTCAATTTTCCTCACATTATGGACAAAAACTAACTGCATAAATAATAAATCCTGTTAATGTTAAAAATATAAAATGCTAAACCTAAATTTAAGAGAAAAGTGTTTGTACCACTGAGTTAAACAAAGATCTCATATTGGACACACACACACTCCCCACATACCACAAAAAAAATTTTTTTAAATATAGACTTAATAAAAATTGAAATATTTTTATTTTCAAAAGACACTGTTACTATATATATGTAACAGACTGGGGAAAAACCATTAGCGACTCATGTAACAGGCATGGATCTCGTATATGGGGTATCTAAAACAAAAACTTATAACTTGATGATGAGAAACAACATCTTTTTAAAATTTGCATTGGGTAAAAGAACATTATATACGTGTGTGTATATGGATATGTGTCAAATAAACATACTAATTGATATTTGGCATCATTAGTTATCAGTGAAATGCAAATTAAATCCAAAAATAAATATTAGTGCACACATATTAAAATGGGTAAAACGAAAAATAGTAACACAATATTGGCAAACCATTCTCATACATTACTGGTGGGAAAGTAAATGGTTAAACCACATAGTTTTTGTGTTTTTGGAAACAGTCTCACTTCCTCACCCGGGCTGGAATGCAGTGGCACAATCTCAACTCACTGCAAACTCTGCCTCCCGGGTTCTCCTGCCTCAGCCTCCCAAGTAGCTGGGACTACAGGTGTGCACCACCCAACCCAGCTAATTTTTGTATTTTTAGTAGGGACGGGGTTTCACCATGTTGGCCAGGCTGGTCTCTAACTCCTTACCTCAGGTGATCCGCCTGCCTCAGCCTCCCAAAGTGCTTGGATTACAGGCCTGAGCCATTGCACCCAGCAAAATGGTTAAACCACCTTGGAAAAAAGGTTTGGCATATTCTTATCAAGCTAAATATAAACATTCTTCATGACACAGTAATTTCACTCTTAGATATTTGCTCAAGAGAGAAAAAATATATTTTCTCTAATAACGTGCCTGTGAATTTTTATAGCAGCCTTAGTAATAGCTGCTAGAAACTAGAAATGACTCAAATGTCCATGAGCGGGTGAGGAAAAGACAAAGTGTAGCCTAGCTATAGAACGGAATTCTCTGCAGAAATAAAGTCTAAGGAACTTCTGGTACCTACGCCATCATGGAACATCAAAAATACAATGCTTATCTGGGGACAACTGAATACCTACTGAAGCTTTCATGGCTATGAAAATTCCAGTAAAAGCAAAACAGATGTGTACTGATAGTGATAGTTGGGTTTAAGGATGAAGGACAGAGAAAGCCAAATGCTAGTAGGCAACACTCTGAGTTGATGTAAATATGCTTTAGCTCGACTCTGGGGTCTCACACAAGGATATTCCCAGGTGCTACAATTCTTTCAGGGTCTATTGATTTACTTGATCTTTTGAAAGAAACAACTTTTAGCCTCTGTTAAATATCTCTATTGTTTTCTCTTTAGTGGAATCCTACTTCTTATCTTTATTACTTCCTTTCACTTGCTTTGGTTTAATTGGACCTTGGTTCATTATTTCATTATCTTATCTCCTGTCCCATCTCTGAGTTTAATGGCTCTTCTTTTTATAGCTTCTTAAGTTGATAAAATGAGCTCCTTAATATATCACATTTCTTCTTGATCTGATTTGGCTCTGTCCCCACCCAAATCTCATCTTGAATTGTAGTTCCCATAATTCCCACATGCTGTGGGAGGGATCCAGTGGGAGTTAACTGAATCATGGGGGCGATTTCCCCTATACTGTTCTCGTGGTAGTCATTAAGTTTCATGAGAGCTGAAGATTTTAGAAGGGAAATCCCTTTCACTTGGCTCTCATTCTCTCTTGTCTGCCACCAGGTAAGACGTGGCTTTCGCCTGCTGCCTTGATTGTGAGGCCTCCCCAGCCGTGTGAAACTGTGAGTCCATTAAACCTCTTTTTCTTTTTAAATTACCCAGTCTCGGGTATGTCTCTATTAGCAGTGTGAAAACGGACTAATACACTTATCTTTTAGGATGTGTATGCGATGCTATGCAAGTGTATTTGTCATTGCTTTAGGTCCATCTCACTTGTCACATACTGTGTTTCATTTACCCCACATCTATTGGAGAAAGTTATTCACCATGCATATATCAATAAAATGAAATTTATCTAGATTAATTAAGGGCTATATAAATATATATAAATAAATATTATATAGATATACATGAATATTCATTTAAATCCATAAATATTTAAATAAATCATTTGTGTAGCACAGATATAAAACATAAATTATTTATTCATATTAATATGTTTGTGTATACATGCATAAATATTTGAATGTATACTTTTTACTAAATATTTTATAAGTACAGGCACTATAGGAAACATACACATGGCATATACCTATGTATAATAATCCCCACGAGTCAAGGGTGGGACCAGGTGGAGATATATATATATATATATATATATATACTCACACACACACACACACACATATATGCCACATACATATTTCCTATTGTATCTGTATTTATTTGTAAACTATTTGCCCATCTTGACCACTTTCATGGGCATATATATACATACAACAAATTACACACATATACACCCATGACCACATCATTCTACACGTAGGTGTTTATGGACACACATATGAATTATCATTTCAACTTGTTTCATACAGGCCTTAAGGTAAAAGCAGCCAAATGCCCTTTAATAGGAGAATACGCAGCTACACTGCAATGTTTTTCATATAATGAAATGCTGTTCAATAGTTAAAATGTTTTAAGAAAGGTAATAAGCGCAACAAAGTGAATGAATCCCTTAAACATTATGTGTAGTAAAAGGGGCTGGAGAAAAAAAAATGCCTACTATAAGATGCTGTTCATAAAAAATTTCAAGAGCGAAGAAGCTAACCTGGGATGTTAAATGACAGAATCATGTTTGCCTCTGGGCATAAAAGGGATTTACCAGAAAGTCATTTTTCTGGTGTGGTAGGAATACACTTCTCATGTTTTCTTCTGGTGTTGGTAATGCATACCTACTTATACATATTTGAGAATATTCATTGAATTATGATATGGTTTGGCTCTGCATCCCCACCCAAATCTCACCTTGAATTGTAATAATCCACACATGTCAAGGGTGGGACCAGGTGGAGATAATTGAGTTATGGAGGTGGTTTCCCCCATACTGTTCTCGTGATAGTGAGTGAGTCTTCATGAGATCTGATGGTTTTATAAGGGACTTTTCCCCCTTTTGCTTGGCACTTCTCCTTGCTACCACCATGTGAAGAAGGCCATGTTTGCTTCCTCTTCCACCATGATTGTAAGTTTCCTGAAGCCCCCAGCAATGCTGAACTGTGAGTCCATTAAGCCTTTTTTTCTTTATAAATTACCCAGTCTCGGGTATTCTTTCATAGCAGTATAAAAGTGGACTAATACAAATTGTATATTTAAAACCATGACTTTCACTTATGTATATTTCAATAAAAATTGTACAGTTCTATTTATAGCTCCAAAAAGCATAGGCTAATGCATGCAAAAATTAGTTCAATCATACAGGAAACTGCCACCCAAGCAGAATTTACACAAACAGAACTTATGAGATTTAATCACTTATCCAGTAATATGTTGTGTTTCTGGTTTCACTGTTGGCAATCATAGAAGCTTCTCTTAATTATTCCAGGACATCCAACTTTTAAACTCATCTTATTCTCTCTTAAGTAACATAATGTATGGAATTGTTCTGAATTAGAAGGTTTTCTTGCACAGTAGTAGAATCTTTTCATTTGTCTTTCAATTAGGATTCTGAATGAATTTAGATCTATTTTCTTTTCTGGGAAGAATCTTTTACTAGAAGGCTTCTGTACTTTTCCTTCCCTGGAAACTCCGATTGGGTATTTCCCATTGGACACAGGTGCTTCTGTCTCCTACACTGTAGACAAAAACAGAGCTTATTTTTCTCAAGCTCAAACCATAGCTCTCATTTCCTTATTTCTCCAAATGTTACTGAATTATTCCTAAAAGTGCAGCATGATAGTTTCCCTCTGTCCCATTTCTGGTCCAATTTGATTGAAATACCTATAAGACCTTCTTTCTGTATTCTAGCTTGGAACAAATATGGCAGTTATTTTTCTCGGTTCTTAATAAGCAGTGCGTGGCCTTTAGCTCAGGGGTACTGGGAATTTTACTATGATATCAGCATGTCAGTTATCCAAAGTAATGTTTTAAAGATTAAACTGGGCTTATGTCATTTTCCCGAAGTAAACAATGCTGCCTTCCACTGCTTTTTAGATTTATACTCAAACTTCATCTATATCATAATGACATATATTCTTTAATCAGTGTTTCTTTCTTTCTGAAGCCAGGTGTTACGTTGTTTATCTGTTGTCTTCAATTTTTGCAATTATTTAAAAGTGGAAAGAATGGCACATTTAATACATATTGAATTTTAAGAAAAATCTAAGGCTGGCGCAGTGGCTCACACCTGTAATCGCGGAAGGGACCCAGCGGTGGGAGGTAATTGAATCCCCGGAGCAGGTTTTTCCCATGCTGTTCTCGTGATAGTAAATAAGTCTCACGAGATCTGATGGTTTTATGAAGAGGTGTTCCCCTGCACATGTTCTTTTGTGTGCTGCCGTGTGAGATGTGCCTTTGTCCTTCACCTTCCGCCATGAATTTGAGGCCTCCGCAGCCACGTGGAACTGTGAGTCCATTAAACCTCTTTCCTTTATAAATTACCCAGTCTCGGCTAAGTTTTTAATAGCAGCATGAGAATGGACTAATCAGACCCTTTCAAAATGTCTCCATACAAGGTGCAATACTCATGGACCGTGAGTATTCCCCAGCCTTAGAAATACAGAATATCAACATGTATTCATAGAAATATAGTCAGTTATTGGCATGTATTCTTAACCAATTCAATCCTAGCATTTCACCCTCCAAATACAGAAGTATGCTTCTCTCCAAAGGTAAAAGAAAATTTTCCCGCATCACAGCAATGCTACAACACATCAAATGAAAACAAAGTAAATTTTCCACTATCATAAAATGTCACTATTGATATCCAAGTTTCATCAGAGGTATCCAATAAAATATCTCACTTTACATTTGTTCTTTTTAGTTTCTTTTAACTGGAATAGCCATTCCATTCCCACTTTTATCTAATTTTATAATTTTTGGCGGGGAGGAGGGGTGATCTGACATGACTTATAAAATGACCTTCACTTATCCTGGATGCATCTGATCATACCTGCTGCAGTTAACATGTACCCATGCACCCTTTAATTCCTGTTGAGGTGAAAATTAGATCTAAGGCATGATTGGAGTGCAGTTAGCTATCTGAACAGTGATGCCGTGCTGGCTCATGTCAATATACAAGAAGCTGTGATTGATAGATCACTGGTGGAACCAGCTCAGTCATTTCACTTTGCAGATAATGATATCTTCTATTGAAATGCAGTACTTCTTTTATCAATAAGAGCTCACAGCCCACTTCTGACATGGTTCCAAAATAACTTACAGGAAAAGGATATGCATGTATCTGCACAGAAAATAACAGTGCAAACAGCATATCTATGCCATGTGTGAGTAAACATTTAAAATCCTTCTACCCCATAGTTAGAATCTGCCCTGTGATTTCATCATAGGCATTCCATATGACTATATTTTAGTGTATAATTATCTAACTAGCAGAAGGACTTATTTTATATAGATAAAATAGTTCATAAGGCTTAGAAGCCACATTTGAATCTTCATTTACGAACTCCATAACTCAAAAGAAAAAATGACACTTTGTGGCTTTCAACTTAATACAATTAATTTCAAATAACAACTCACAATTTCTACTAATGTTTTTTCTTCTTTTGTTTTGTATCATACAGTTATAAACAGGTAGAGTCAGAAATGAGTTAGAAGACGAGAGTTCTTAGATCAAGAGTTATAAATAAGAGGTCATTTCCCTTCTCATAGCATCTGATAATTCTCGAAACGACATCCAAAAATTGTCATGATCAGAAAACTGACTTCCTTGATTCTGAGTCAGCTTTTCTCTAAACAGAGACTTCTACGTGGTTGTCTGTTCTACCACAGACATTTGACCATTAAGAGTACGAAGCGGCCGGGTGTGGTGGCTCAGGCCTGTAATCCCAGCACTTTGGGAGGCCGAGGCGGGTGGATCACAAGGTCAGGAGATCGAGACCATCCTGGCTAACACAGTGAAACCCCGTCTCTACTAAAAATACAAAAAATTAGCCGGGCATGGTGGCGGGCGCCTGTAGTCCCAGCTACTCGGGAGGCTGAAGCAGGAGAATGGCATGAGCCCAGGAGGCGGAACTTGCAGTGAGCCGAGATCGCGCCACTGCACTCCAGCCTGGGCGACAGAGCGAGACTCCATCTCAAAAAAAAAAAAAAAAAAAAAGTATGAAGCTCAGAGGTTCAAAGTGGCATATTTGATAAAAATTTCAAGAGATTGCTTTTGGTGTAGTTACATACTGGATTCATTTTTTTGCTACATTTAATACAACACCTTCAAAAATATCCAAAATATTAATAGCATACACATCATATTTGGCCTTGAAGTAAGTTCAAAGACTCTTTCAATTTGTAAAAAATTATTCAATTAACAAATTAATTATTTAATTAACAATTTCTATAATTACTAATACCTTCATTAATTGCCTGAATAAGCATTGCAGAAAAATTCTAAGTTAGACTTTTAAATGCATGAGATATTTTGTTTGATGAGACTGGCTTGATTTCTTCTGGCACTGGAGCAATGAATAGGAGATCTAGATAGAAAGTGTAAGGCCATAAATTTGGGTTAACTATTACTTTCTGTTCTAACCAATATGGATCTATTTCATAAAATAAATGTGCATTTAGTTTTTCTCTCTCAAATATCAAGCATTCCAGCATTTCAAAAAAAATCTGGTTTCAATATTATTTTTTATTCATTTTCCATATAGCTAATGAGAAAAATGACTACCTTGAGCCACTTTCCATACCAGCATTCAGGAACCCAACAATGAAAAAACCTTGATGTCTATTTAAAAAAAAAAAAAAAAAAACCAAAGCAGGAAGGGGAATTAAAACGCACATGTCATAGAACCAACTCATGTGCCCATCAAGAGTGGACTGGGTAAAGAAAATGTGGTACATCTAAATTATGGAATATTATGCAGCCATAAAAAAGAATGCAATCATGTCCTTTGCAGCCAAGTGGATGCATTTGGAGACCATTATCCTAAGCAAATTAAAGCAGGAACAGAAAGCCAAACACTGCATGTTCTCACTTATAAGTGGGAGCTGAACATTGGGTGCTCATGGACACAAAGGTAGAGACAACAAACAGTGGAGATCCCAAAAGTGAGGAAGAAGGGAGACCAGTGTTGAAAAACTTCCTGTATTAGTCCATTTTCACGTTGCTGATAAAGACATAACCAAGACTGGGAAGTTTACAAAAGAAAGAGGTTTATTGGACTCACAGTTCCATGTGGTTGGGGAGGCTTCACAATCATGGTGGAAAGTGAAAGACACATCTCACATGGAAGCAGACAAGAGAAGAGAGCTTTTACAGGGAGACTTCCATTTTTAAAACCATCTGAGAATCAAAAGTGTTGAAGAATTATAGTTTTGTAACATGAAATTAAATAAAAATGCTGCAGTGATGGGCATAGTTTTGCCAGCGGAACAAAAATGGCCTTTCTGTATACTAGTTCTTTTCTGGCATTAACTAAAAGGAGGAGTTAAACCATTATTCATAGTGGAGTGTAGAAGCCTTATTTTTTGGCATTAGGGATGGCATGGGGGCTTAGGACCACAAAATTCTGTAATTGGAGAAAGCAACTGCTCAAAGGGTTTTTTCTAGTGAATGGTTTTCCATCTGTGGTTTGATCTGTCTCTTAAAAACTTCTTCCCTTTTTCCATTTCCTCTTCACTCTCACTGCCTGCTAAGGAGTTTGCGCTTAAATTATACATTATGTGCATCTCCAATGAGAAGAGTCTGTGAATTACATCTTTGAATTAAAAGTCTCCATCTTTATCAAATCAATAGCCTCTTACCTTGTGCCCACAATGTCTGGCCCAAAGTCTGGCAGATGGACACATCTCTAACATACAAATACGTTTTTGAAGTAATTTAAGAAAAATTTCATTGGCAAGACAAAAAGCACTTAAAAAAAAACCTCTTCATCCTATCTATAAATTGATTTTGGCAAAGTGCTGAAGGTCAATGCAGATCTTGCGGCAAATGACCAAGGATAGAGAACGGTTGTTCTCATTCTCTAATTTTGCGTGTAATAAAGTAAAACCATTTGACTCTGAAGCACTAAGTCAGACTCTCATTAGCATGTGTGATATTATCATGGCAGGTTAGTGCGACTGAAGATGTGGGGCACAATGGCCCTATTGGAAGGCAGCCTTGCAAGTCAATGACATGAGATCTCACCATGTTGCCCAGGCTGGTCTCAACTCCTGGCTGAGCCATAATTCTGATCTTGTGCCCTTTCAGTGGTTTCACAAAGGTAGTTTCAGTCTCCAAAAAAGAAACAGATAGTTTTGGAGAGGGCTGTTATCATCCTTGCTTTAAGCTTAAACTATAAACTAAATTCCTTCCAAAGTTAGCTTGGCCTGTGCCCAAGAATGACCAAGGACAGCTTGGAGGTTAGAAGCAAGATGGAGTCATGTGTGTTAGATTTCTCTTACTGTCATAATTTTTGCAAAGGTGGTTTCAACAGTTGGCAAGTTCCAACAATTCACAATAATTTTAATTCCACTGGCTTATAGCATGTGGTGTGGATACATAACCACATGAGATTGAGGAGGGAGATAGGGACTAGGTCATGAGGGGTCATTTGCACATCTTCAAGGACAGCAGGCTATATTATCTGGGACTGCTCTATCCAGCATGCTAGCCACTAGCCACATGGGGCTATTCAGCACATGCAATGCTGCAGGTCCAATGTGTAATGTGCTGTAAATGGAAAATACACCACGGATTTCAAAGACTTGGTATGAAAAAATTAACTATTTCATTAATAATGATTACATTAATTACATGTTAAATTTTGCATATGTTAGGTTAAATAATATATATTTTAAAGTTAGATTCTCCTGTCTCTTTTCACATACTTTGGTGTCACTGCCAGAAAATTTAAGTGACTGTGGGTGTCTCTTATTCTATTTCCAACTCACTACACTGATCTTGAAAAGTACTTTTCCCATCAAAGGCCTCACAGCACTATGGATGGGATAAGAAGTCTCTGAGATGATGAGAATTTGGAATGGAAGTGATGAGAACACAGATCTTCCCCTCACCTGACCTTCCCCATAGTAGCCTCGTATTATCTATTTCAGACACTGGTATCTGAAGAAAGAAATGCCTCGATTTTAAAATGGCTGGAAAGCACTGCCTTTAAAAGGAGCAGAACATTGCAGGGTCAAAGGATCAAGCTTGTCTTGTCAACATCATGAGCCTCAATTTGGAGGCTGTTAGAAGAAAGGAAAAACCAACTTTGGGCAATAGACGGTGTCAAGCCCTTGGGCATAGGTATATCAACAATGAAGGGGAGAGATATATTTCAGTGGCAAAATGGCCTTGAGGAAGATATTGCCATTAAAGGCAGCAAGATAGGGCAGGCAATCTCCAAACTCTGGCTCATTTCAATACGCAGGAGTCAAGAGGATCTTCATGAGATCCACAAGAAGATCTGTTCAGCAGGTGGGGGTATGCAAGAGAAAGTTGAATAACTGGAAAATACTTGATTGCTGTTTTCATAGGTGAACAGCTATAAATGGAAGGAGGATAGGGCTGCTTGTGGCTATTTACAGGGGGAAAACTTGCTATCAACATGAGGAAAGAACTGTGAGTATCGAGGCTTTTCATCAACCAAAAATCTAAGTCACCAAACAGTGAGCTTCATAGGGTGGTAACCTCTTTGCTCCCAGATGCTGGGTCATAATCTATCCACAAAACTATGGGAGATGTATTTTATTTCTTTTTATTTTATTCTATTTATTATTTTATGTTTGAGACAGGGTCTCACTTTGTCACCCAGGTTTGAGTGCAGTGGCATGATCACGGCTCACTGCAGCCTCAACCTCCCAGGCTCAAGTAATCATCCTGCCTCAGCCTCCCAAGTAGCTGGGACAACAGGCACACACTACCACGCCTATGCCACCACACAGGTTAATTATACATATATTATATATATATATATGGTGGAGGAATTGTATTTTTGGCTCACTATATATATGTGTGTGTGTGTGTGTATATATATATATGTGTATGTGTGTGTGTGTGTGTGTGTGTGTGTATATATATATATATATATAGTGTAGAGACAGGGTCTTGCTATGTTGCCCAGGCTAGTCTCCCGCACTCAAGCAATCCTCCCACCTCAACCTCCCAAAGTGCTAAGATTATAGGCCTGATCCATTGCACCTGGCCATTTTTATTTCTTTTTAATGTGCAGATTTAATAAATAAACTACAAAGCATTTACAATTCCATAACCATGATAGGCTAGAATTTCAGTGAACCTTACCATGGAGAAATCATTTTCGGGAAAAAAATGTATGCTAGGATCCGACTTCTCTCCTGCCACAGGTAGAATTTAGGACAGAAAAATATTTATTAATAGGCATTATATAGATACGATTTATGAACAGTCTTGGCATTTTTTTCAAGGAAATTTTTCTAGGGAATATTTGGATCTGGGAGACCTAGAAAAAAACATAAAACATCTGATGTCAAATAATAGAAGTTTTGAGGAAATAAAAAAGGCTTTTATTTCTGAATAATTATGTGTGCTGGTTTCCCTTAAAGCTTCCTTCTGAGGACAGCGTTTCTTCTAAAACTGCATGGGTTACTTTTTCACTTAAGCTGCAATTCTTTTTTTTAAACTCTTGAACATCCCACTTAATCTTTTCTCAGTAGGAAAGTGTTTGCTTCCTTTTAAAAAGAAGTGGATTTTTCTTTCATCTTTAAATGTTTATTCAACTGCAAATAGCTTACAATAAATGTATTTAATTATTCCTATATTTTCAGTATTCCCAATTGCATTTTAAACCATTTTTTCTTTCATATATGAGGCTGATGTTAAAGTTTAAATGAAGCTCTAAAATATAACACCAAGTGACTAGGAGATAGCTTAGTGTCTCCTAATTCCAAAATGAGGTCCTCATATTTCATTTACTGACATCAAACCAACACAAGGATTGTTCTTCTAGTCTTGTTTCTGTTTATCTATTTATCTCGGACCAGCCATAACTCAGACTAGATTTCTTGTAGCAGGAGGAGATGCGTTCAATCAATCATGACATTACTCAGTGCCTTCAGAAATTTCTTTGGTGGAGGAATCGTATTTTTGGCTCCCTGATTTGTTTTGTACTCGCTACATATTGCATATTTCTTGTTTTATGAGTCTCATCGACTCAAGATAGAATTCAGAAAATTCAAATTTGCAGCTTCTTGGGACCCAAACCTGTGATTCAGGCTCCTCCAATCATAGGCATTTTTATGGGTGTTGCTGGCAGCTGGAGTTTCCAGGTTTCCACGGTCAGGCTATGCTGGGAGCAGGTCACAGCCTTGACTTAAAGAGTTGCGTCATGGTGTGGCTTTGCAGATGACAAAAACTCCCCAAGTGGCCTGTGGACCAGCTGCAGAATTGGCAACATCTCCATCAGGCCAGTTCATGAGCTTTATTTTAGACATTGTTCCTGGAAGATTTCCCTATAGCCTGCTTGTCTAGCCCTTCCTAACAATTTCGGTATCTATGCAATATCTTTTCATAAGCCTCTTTCTGCTTAATCCACTGCAGTCAGCTTCATATGGCTGCAATTCAGAACCCTGACTAGCATAAATCTAGGCATACCCTTGGCCAGAGGCTCCATCAGAGATGTGCAGTATTCGTCAAGGTCACCTCCAAAACAAATTGATAAACAGTTAATGGGAACCTATATGTCTTTCCTTCTCAGTTTTCTTCAACTCTGATGAAGAAGCCAATTTATTTATTTTATTTTTTGAGACAGGGTCTCACTCTGTCACCCAGGCTGGAGTGCAGTGGCATGATCACGGCTCCATGCAGCCTCTGCCTCCCAGGCTCAAGTGATCCCCCTGCCTCAGCCTCCTGAGTAGCTGGGACCACAGGCATGCACCACCATGCCCAGCTAATTTTTGCTCAAGGTTTCTTGCATTTGGGTTTTCTTCAGGCAGTTGTCATTCATATTGGCTCAGAATAAACCTCCTTGTTTCCTTCCTTCCTTCCTTCCTTCCTTCCTTCCTCCCTTTCTTCCTCCCTCCTTCCCTCCTTTCCTTCCTTCCTTCCTTCTTTCCCTCCCTCCCTTCCTTCCTTCTTTCCTTCCCTCCTTTCCTTCCTTCTGTCCTTCTTTCCCTCCCTCCCTCCCTCCCTTCCTCCCTTCCTTCCTTCCCTCCTCTCCTTCCTTCCTTCCTTCCTTCATTCCCTCCCTCCCTTCCTCCCTTCCTTCCTTCTTTCCTTCTTTCCCTCCCTCCCTCCCTCCCTTCCTCCCTTCCTTCCTTCCCTCCTTTCCTTCCTTCCTTCCCTCCTCTCCTTCCTTCCTTCCTTCCTTCATTCCCTCCCTCCCTTCCTCCCTTCCTTCCTTCTTTCCTTCCTTCCTTCCCTGCTTTCCTTCCTTCCTTCCCTCTCTCCTTCCTTCCTTATACTCTTCCTTTCTTCAACGAAGATTCACTGATCAACTTATTTCAGCTAACAAAAAACATCATTCTTTTCCTCCACTTGCATTCTATCCCTACAACTATATGTTTAGTTTTGCACTTCCAATACATTTATCTCTCCTCCTTTAATTGTAGACTATTCAGTATTCTACCAGTCACTAGCTCAACTTTGTAGCTGTGCTCATGGCCAGGCAACAGATTAGCTGGCAGGTCCTGGAGTGACTGTCTTAAAAGACAGGGTGAGGCTAGATGTGGTGGCTCACGCCTTAATCTCAGCAGTTTGGGAGGCCAAGGCAGGTGGATCACTTGAGCTCAGGAGTTTGAGACCAGCCTGGCAACATGGCAAAACCTTGTCTCTATAAACAATACAAAAATGAACTAGGTGTGGTAACATGAGCCTGTGGTCTCAGCTACTTGGGAGGCTGAGGTGGGAGGATTGCTTAAGCCCAGGAGGTCAAGGCTACAGTGAGCCAAGATCGTGCCACTGCACTCCAGCCTGGGCAACAGAGCCAGATCCTGTCTCAAAAAAACAAAACAAAACAAGACAAGACAAAATAAAACAAAACAAAGACAGGATGAAGCTGGAGAGTATAGTCAACGACAGTTGCCTGTATACACCCAAAAAGTAAAGTCAAGGAATACGCAGAATCTCAAAAGCTCAGTTTTGAATTTAAACAAGAAATGCAAGAGAAATCATAAAATAAAACACCTGGAAACAACAGAATATCAGAAAATTTTATTTTGTAATAGCTATTTTATTTTAAATATGCTGGTAGGTAAAAAGTAAGAATAATAAAAGGTTGATCTGTGGCAGAATAACTTCATGTTTCTATCTATGCTTATGTTTCTTATAAACCAGAGTGTAGGTTTTTATAAGGATAAAACATGCCCTATTGGATTTATACATTTTTCTCTGATAATTAAATATATCTATATTTCCAAAAGTGTTTCAGATTGTGTTTTGATGTTTGTGTTATTGTAAGGTGCAAGGTTTGCTATAAACAAGCTAAGAAAAATTGTATGGATTTGTTCCAGTAAATAATACTTTATATTTTGGACTTATCCTTTACACTGATGCAGAGTTTAGACATTTGGTCATTTTCTTTTCTTTTTTTTTTTTTTTCTGAGACAGAGTCTTGCTTTGTTGCTCAGGCTGGAGTGCACTGGCACGATCCAAGATCTAAGCTCACTGCAACCTCTGCCTCCTGGGTTCAAGTGAAACTCCTGCCTCAGCCTCCCAAGTAGCTGGGATTACAGGCATGCACCACCACGCCAGGCTAATTTTTGTTTTTTTAGTAGAGGCAGGGTTTCACCATGTTGTCCAGGCTGGTCTCAAACTCCTGACCTCTGGTGATCTGCCCACCTCAGCCTCCCAAAGTGCTAGGATTAAAGGCGTGAGCCACCGCACCCAACCTCGACATTTTCTAAAGGCTTAATTTAATATTATCTGTATATGATTCTTAAAGTAATTAATTATTTCCTGATATTTAAAATGGTGTATGGGGCCTTGTGTGGTGGCTCAGGCCTGTAATCCCAGCACGTTGGTAGGCCGAGGCAAAAGGATTGCTTGAGCCCAAGAGTTTGAGACCAGCCTGGGCAACATAGGGAGACCCTATTTCTACAAATAAAACATAAATTAGCTGGGCATCGTGGCTCATGCCTGTGTTCCCAGCTACTCAGGAGGCTGATGTAGGTGGATCGCTTGGGTCCAGGAGGTTGAGACAGCAGTAAGCCGTGATTGTGCCACTGCTCTCCAGCCTGGGTGACAGAGTGAGACTCACCCTGTCTCAAAAAATAAAAATAAAAAAATAAAAAATAAAATGGCGTATGATTTGTACTGATGCAGTGTTTACTTTATCAGGAGATAGAGCTTATTTTGAGGAACAAAATAATAATAAATCAAACACACCCTGATGAGTTTATTTATTGAGTTCTTCCTATGTTTATCTCAATAGTATTACTAATATTTTTTCCATTTGATAGTTAATACAATGTTATGAAGCGAAGCCACAGTTATTATCATAGGCAATTTCTTTCTTTCTTATTGTGGATATGTTGAGGCTTTCTAATGCTTTAACTGTAGCAGTGAAATGCTGTATATATTTACGATTGCATTTAATTTAAAAAGGAAATGTATTTCCTGAAAAAGAAAAGTATAACACTCCCCTTTCTTGATAAAATAGCACAGGTGCTGTGATTTTATCAGTTGTCTATTTTTCAAAAGTAAAATGAATTTGACTTTTCCCATTTCAGTCTAACAAGCTGTTAGAGTATCTACCCAATTATTTTAAAAAGCAAGTAAAACAGACATCAGTGGCTTATTTTAAAAACATACAGTATTTTCTTGAACGTAGAGCAGTTATTCACCTCCTTGAGCTGTTTAACTTTTGTTCAGTTGTATACCCTTACTCAGAAGAATATCTTTTTTTTTTTTTTTTTTACACAGTCTCACTCTGTCATCCAGGCTGGAGTGCAGTGGCGCCATCTCAGTTCACTGCAACCTCCACCTCCTGAGTTTAAGTGATTCTCCTGCCTCAGCCTCCCGAGTGGCTGGGATTACAGGTGTGCACCACCATGCCTGGCAAATTTTTGTATTTTTTATAGAGACGGGGTTTCGCCATTTTGGCCAGGCTGGTCTTGAACTCAAGTGATCCGCCTGCCTTGGCCGCCCAAAGTGCTAGGATTACAGGTGTGAGCCCTGTGCCCGGCCGCTTTTCCTTAATTTCTTACTTTATATTACTATCCATATAATAACTGAAAGCATAATTTTACATGTTCGTTTATTTATATAACCCAATTGAACTAATTCATATAGAGACGATGCTCACCATCAACATGTTTGATTGGCACGTATTTCACTTTAGTTACAACTACAATTGGTAGAAAATACTGTCAGGGTCTAGCCGGGAAAACAAGTTAGACAGTTTGCTTAAAATAAAATGGAAAATGTAGGGGAAGGCAAAAGGAGACCACTGAGTCTCCACCCAGGGCAGGAAAGAAAGAAGTTGATTTGATAAAATGTAGCAGCTACGTTTTGTCACTTCCTATAGCATATTGCTATGACAACAACATTGATCTGATTAGAGTATCATTATAGCATGTCCTGTATGTGGTAGCAAATGCCCTATGTCATGTATTATTTCTCTCATTGATTTCCTAACTATACTTGTATAATACATCTTCCTATATGAACTGTGAGATCATTTTCTACAATGCAAAAGATTAAACACCTTGTTATGATTGGCAATTGGATGACAATTGATTCATCCATCAATTTTGGTGGAGTTGGCATTTTCGTGATGTATAATTTAAGCATTTGAGGATATAACATGTACTTCCATTTGTTTGGGTATTCTGTGTTTCAGTTTAATTCAATGTATTTCTTCCCAGCGCCTCTCTTATTATATGCACTCCTAAGTTTTTAAAATAATTATTGGATTTTCAATAGAATGCTCCCATATTGCTTTCTAGGTTCCTATTGCAGTATGTAAAAAACACTAATAATTTTCGTTTATTTACTTTGTATTCAGCAATTTTACCAAATTACCTTATTTTTCGAATAGGTTTTTAGTAGATTTTCTCAGGTAAACATTCATGCTATCAGCGAAAGTGCTCTAATTTTATCTGTTCTTTTCCAATAGTTATCACAAATTTTCGTTTACTCGTTTCGCTGCATTTGCCACAATCTTCCAGAAGTCGTTGGATAATAATAGAAATAAAAGGCATTCTCGTGTGCTCTCTAATTTTTCTTGAAATTACTTTAGTATTTTGCTTTTTAGGCTGCAATTGGTATTCATTTTAGAAGAGTGCTTTTTGTTTTGTTTCGTTTGAGACTAGCTCTTGCTCGGTTGCCCAGGCTGGAGTGCAGTGGCGCAATCCTAGCTCACGGTAGGCTCAACATCCTGGGCTCAAGCAATCCTCCCGCCTCAGCCTCCCCGAGTAGCTGGGACTACAGGCGTGTGTCACCACACCCAGCTAATTTTGTTTATTTTTTTATAAAGATGGGAATTTGCTATGTTTCCCAGGTTGCTCTCAAACGCTTGGGCTCAAGCAATCCTCCAAACTGGTTCTGCTAAAGAGCTGGGATTACCAGCACAAGCCACGCACCTAGCTAGTGTGCTTCTGTTATTTACGTATTTGTTAAAATGTCTTATCCTTTTCTTCTTACCATTTTAGATTCAGTTTCATAATTTTTCCATGACTATTGATGGAATTACACTTTTGCCTTTCATTGGTTGAATTAGTGGATTACATTTGACACTTTCTAACACAGTGCATTTTTCTAATGCATTGTCATCTTTGCGGCTACTCTTCTTAGCCACGTGGAGTGTTATTCCTTGCTCTGCTACTGGATTTTAAACAAATTTTAAAGGTACTGATATCATTAGGAAGATTGAATTATATTTGTCTATGCTATAATAATTATTTTAGTACCAAAGATGAATATATGCTTTATGTAGATAGTACCTTATTTCATGTGTTAACTCACGTAATCCAAAAAAGAGTCATCTAGCCTAGGCAACATAACAAAACCTTGTCTCTCTCTCTCTCTCTATATATATATATATATTAGCCAGGCATGGTGGTGCACACCCGTGGTTCCTGCTACTTGGGAGGCTGACGTAGGAGGTTTGCTTGAGCTCAGAAGGTCAAGGCTACAGTCCATGGGCCAGTTGCAGTGGCTCACACCTGTAATCCCAGCACTTTAGGAGGCTGAGGCAGGCAGATCTCTTGAGGCCAGGAGTTCGAGACTAGCCTGGCCAACATGGTGAAACCACGTATCTACTAAAAATACAAAAATTAGTCAGATGTGGTGGTGGGTGACTGTAATCCCGGCTACTTAGGAGGCTGAGGCAGGAGAATTGCTTGAATCCAGGAGGCAAAGTTTGCAGTGAGCTGAGATGGTGCCACTGCACTGCAGCCTGGGCAATGGAGCTAGACTCCATCTAAAAAAAAAAAAAAGGCTGCAGTCCATGACTGAACCACTGCACTCCAGCCTGGGCAACAGAGTAAGACCCTGTCTCTAAAACAAACAAAAAAGCAGTCATAGGATGGCAGGTTTACATCTCATTCTGTGGAGTGGTAAAACCTCCCTGGGTGTCTAAGTGCTTCTGTGAGAAGACCTAGCCTTCCTTCTGAGAATGTTTGCTTTCATTTCTCTTTGAAGCATCTCCTCATACTGTGAGAACTGGATAAGTAGCCATATGTCTAGTTAATTGCTCTTATTGGAAAGGGTAATAAAACTTCTTATCTCCCCAAAGCCAAATGCTTATAGCTCCGACTTGTTCTTAGGTTAAAGCCCCTAGACACTTTTTAGACTGGAGCAAGTACCCAAGTAGGTATTTACATTTCAAGAAGGAATTCACCCAGATCTTGGCATCACCTCTAGGTGATAAAAGACACAGGGTCCTTCAGCTCCCGGAGAGGTTTTATTTTATATTCCAAAGGGCTGGAGAAAGGAGGTGATCCTTTCATCAGGGAAGGGATATCTCCTTCCTTTTCTTTTATAAACAGATAATATTTGTTTTGTTCTTGATCTCTCAATCTAAGAAATGTGTTAGGCTGCTTGCTTAAGACAATTGACCTGGTTCTCATTGTGTTTCCCCAGGGTAAAAACTAGGGCAGAGGGCGAGAACACACTTCTTATTTGTTGTGTGGTTTTTAATTAAAAAAATCTGTCTCTGAACCAGAACACCTTGTGTGCACATTCTTGTTAACCAATGAAGATGCTAAAATTCATGCTGATAGGTGCAAAGCTAGCTGGGACCTACACCTTGTGTTTGTCATATTTCTATACTGTCCTTGTCAGAGGCATTTGAACCAGAGCAACTCCATCTTGAATAGGGGCTGGGTAAAATAAGGCTGAGACCTGCTGGGCTGCATTTCTTGTAGGGTAAGCATTCTAAGTCATAGTATGAGAGAGGTTGGCAGAACTGGTATCACAGGTCACAAAGACCTTGCTGATAAAACAGGATGTGATAAAGAAGCTGACCAAAACTGGCCAAATCCAAGATGGCGACAAAAGTGACCTCTGGTCGTCCTCACTGCTCATATGCTAATTATAATGCATTAGCGGCTAAAATACACTCCCTCCAGTGCCGTGACAGTTTTCAAATGCCATGGCAGTGTCCAGAAATTACCCTCTATGGTCTATAAAGGGGAGGAAACCTCAGTTCCAGGAACTGCCCACCCCTTTCCCAGAAAACTCATGAATAATCCACCCCTTGTTTAGCCTACAATCAAGAAATAACTAAAATTATACTCAGTCAGCAGCCCAAGCCACTGCTCTGCCTATGGAATAGCCATTCTTTATTCCTTTACTTTCTTAATAAACTTGCTTTCACTTACTCTATGGACTTACCCTGAGTTCTTTCTTTTGCAAGGTACAAAAACCCTCTCTTGGGGTCTGGTTCAGGACCCCTTTCTGGTAACATCCTCATCAAATAAATTAGTGGGCTCTGTATCATTTTCTGTGGAATGAAAGAGTTTAACATCAAGATTATGGTTTTTTTAAATTTCAATATGAGCTGCAATTCAGCTGTGAAACCACCTATTCCTGCTGCATATTTCAATAGTAGATCTTTAATGGGCTTGACATTTACTTCCATGAAAACCAGCTAATTTAGGTTTCTCAATTTTCTTCCATTAAATTTGGTAATTTTTCTTTCCCACAAAATCATCTGCTTCTTCTATGTTTTCAAATTAAATGTCGTAGATTTTCATGTAGTTTTTTATTGTTAATATCTATTTCTTTAAATTCCTCTGTGTTTGTTTTAAGCCCCTTTTTTATAACATAATCTTGCTATTTGTTTCTTTACAATCCATTGGACTCACAGAAGCTTTATCTATTTTATTTCATTGTATAATTTTAAGAAATTATCTTGGGTGATAGGTACAATTTTTATTTCCCGTTTCACTAATTTCAGCTTTAAGCTTTATTAGCATTTTTCTATTTAATTTCATGTTGTTTTGTTCTTTAATTTATTCAAACAAATATTGAGTTCCTTTTCTTCTCTCATTTCTCTTAGATAATAAAGGCATTTGAGGCTGTGTTTTCCTTAAAGTGTTCCTAAAACTGCTTTTGCAAAAATTATAACAGTGAGAAAATTATGACAGTGAAAAGGGATCTGCCCTAACTGACTCCATGTTGCTCTTAAACTCCAAGCGGTCTTTGTTCATTCCTGGGCATCTGAACTAACTTTGGGAGGAATTTTGTTCATAGTTTAACTTTGACAAAGATAATAGCCCTTTCCTGAAACAAACCACCTTCTTGCCTGGGGACCAGAGTGCCTTTGTAGGATGAAGAAATGAAGCCCAAAATTAGAAATTATGTTTTAGGACTCATGAAGCCAGAGGCCACAATATTCTAAACCTTCCCAGTTACTCCTAAGGATAACATCACTATCGTAAAACCTAAGATTGATGCTTGAGATATTTTTCAGATGCTGCACTCGATGAATCAGCTGCCACCACCCAGTAAACTGGCTCAACTGGTCTTGTGGCCCCCACGCAGGAACTGACACAGCGCAAAAGCACAGCTTCAACTCCCTATGACTTCATCTTCAACCCAACCAATCAGCACTCCCCACTCTGTGGCCCTCTGCTTGCAAAATTATCCTTAAAAATCCCTAGTCTCCAAATCTTCAGGGAGGCTAGTTTGAGTAAAAACTCTGTCTCCTATGTGGCATGGCTGGCCTTGCACCAATTAAACTCTTTCTTTACCGCAATGCCATGGATTTACTTTGTGCAGAGGGCAGGAAGAACCCGTAGAGCAGTTACACTCTTACTGCTGAAGCCTAGGCTGTTGATGTAATGTTGTCATTATAATTACTCTCAGATATTTTATAGGTTCAGATTTGATACCTTCTTTGAATACAGAGTTAGATTACATTCCTTAATTTGTAAACAATGTGGAAGTTTAGGGTCAATTATCTGTGCTTATTTATATCTTATTTAGGTTATGATTTCAGCATACAGCACACACAATTTTCACTTTTTCAGATTTGTTGAAGTTTCTTATATGCAAATTATATTGATACTGTATATGTGTATGTTCTCAATAATGCATATGGCCATTATATGTACATAAAGATATTATGACATATATATACATGTATACGCCTGTGTGTATATATGCATAAATGAGAGGCATATTAAATTGAACCTATCATTTGAATTCTTATGTTTTTCTCTTTCCTTACTTATTTTTCGCTGTTAGATTTACTAATTTCTCAAATTCATGAAGTAGTAGAGGCATGCAAACTATGCCTCTATAAATATAATCTTAAAAATTTCCCCTTTCACTCCTAATGATTTTTGTTTCACTCATTTAACTGTTATTTTTACTTAATGTAAATAAAATTACTCTCATTACATTTTTTTAACACTAGATCTCTTCTTGACAAATTCTTATTGCCTCTGCTACACAGCATTGTTTTCTGAAACTTTTTTATCACTTTATTTTTTAGTATGCTTGCATAAATAGGATGCAGCTTAGTTTTTGTAATATGGATGAGGTAATTCAGTTCATTAATAATCAATGAGTCATTTTTCTATTTTTCTCATTATATCCATATTTAACATAATTAGCATGTAATGATATTCTTTCTCCTATTTCAAGTCACCACTGTTTCCCCATCTTAGAATCTCTGTTTCAGTAGATTGATGTTAAGGAGAGAGTTGCATTCTTTATCTGGATCTCCTTAAGTCCTAGGTCCTGTTTTGTTATTCAAATTGACTTCAAGGTCTGAGCATCTGTTTTCTGGACTTCTGCAGGCTCTGCTGCATTTCCTGCTCCAGCTGCTGGCCCGCTTGTATTTGGGGGATCCCTTATCCTAGACCCCTTCGTTGCTGGAGTACCTATACTGCTGCCCTCCACGAAGCAGAATGTGCAGTGGCGTCCATGCCTGTGAACCTACAGGGTTCAAACAGCCAGGAAGTCAGTGTCACAGGTATACCTGGTCAGGTCTCTCTATTCCCAAGTGTATTCACACGTCCAGGTTGTTTTTTGTTTTGCTTTTTTGAGATGGAGTCTGCTCTGTTGCCCAGGCTGGAGTGCAGTGGCACGATCTCAGCTCACTGCAACCTCTGCTTCCGGGGTTCAAGTGATTCTCCTGCCTCAGCCTTCCAAATAGCTGGGATTACAGGTGCGCACCACTATGCTCGACTAATTTTTGTATTTTAAGTAGAGATGGGGTTTTGCCATTAAGTAGAGATTGGGTCAGGCTGGTCCCAATCTCCCGACGTTAAGTGATCTGCCTGCCCACCTCGGCCTTCCAAACTGCTGCAATTACAGGCATGAGCCACCGTGCCCAGCCTACACTTCCAGGTTTAAAGCAAAGATAAATCAAGCTACCTATCCACTTCCTCTTAGCTTTGATAATGGAAAAACCAAACTCTGTCAAATATTTTAAAAGTTTATTCTGAGCCAATATGAGTGACCACGGCCTGGGGAAACAGTCTTAGGAGGTCCCGAGAAAGTGTGCCCGAGGCAGTTACAGTTTGGTTTTATACATTTTGGGGTGACAGGAAATGTAGGTGACATCATTAATCACTACATGGAAAGTGTACATTGGTTCAGCCTAAAGAGGCAGGATCTCTTGAAGTGGGGCCTTACAGGTCATAGGTAGATTTAAAGATTCCTGATTGGCAATTGGTTGAAAGAGTTAAGTTTTGTCTAAAGAGTTGAAGTCAGTAGAAATAAATGCTAAGATAAAGAGCGAGGAGTTGTGGAAGCCAAGGTACTTATCATGTAGAAGACACCTCCAGGTAGCAGCCTTCAGAGAGAACAGATGGTAAATGTCTCTTTTCAGACCTTTCAAGGTGTCAGACTTAGAGTTAATCTTTCCTAGATACAGCAAAGTCCTGGCTGTATGAATGGAGATTCTCCACAGATGCAAATTTCTGCCAGGAAAGATGGTTTTGCAGGGCCTTTTCAAAATATGACAAAGAAATCTATGTTGGGGTGAGATATTTTGATTTCCTTCCGGGTCTGCTATCTGTCGTGCGATGCTATACCAGAGTCAGGTTGGAATTTGGTAATTTCCTGTCCCAGGGGTCTGTTTTGTCAGTCTTTTGATCCGTACTTTAATGTGAATGCTGGTGGGTTGTGCCTAGACTCCAAAAGGCAGGAGGGGTAAGGAAGGACGTATGTCTGACCTCTCTTCCTGTCATGGCTGGGAATCCAGTTTTTCAGGTTTCTCTGGGGTCCCTTTGGCCCAGAGGGGGTTTGTTCAGTTAGTTGAGGAGCTTAGGATTTTATTTTTGGTTTACAGTCTTTTAAGTACTAGGGAGCAATAGCACACTAACTCAGAGAGGAAAGGAAAAATTTTTTGAGAGCCTGCCTCTTTTGCAGTGAACCGGACTCCACTTTGTACTTCTGGGCTCCTCAAATTTTGTATTGAATCTCACTAGGGCAATTGGAGGAAAGCTTCTTTCAAGTAGTCCTTGTCCTAAATGGCTTTAGGTCCAAGCAACCATTAGGACAGGCCTCTCCCTAGAGACAGGAGGGTTAGAGCAGCAGTCCCAAACCTTTTTGGTACCAGGGACCAGTTTCGTGGAAGACAATTTTTCCATCAACCAGAGGCAGGGGGATGGTTTCAGGATGATTCAAGAGCATTACATATATTATGCACTTTATTTCCACCATTATTACGTTGTAATATATAATGAGATTATTCTACAGCTCATCGTAATGTAAAATCAGTGGGATCTTTGAGCATGTTTTCCTGCAATCAGACAGTCCCATCTGGGGGTGATGGGAGACAGTGATAGATCATAAGGAATTAGATTCTCATAAGGAGCACACAACCTAGATCCCTCGCATGCACAGTTCACAATAGAGTTTGCACTCTTATGATAATCTAATGCTGCCACTGATCTGCCAGGAGGTGGAGCTCAGGTGGTAATGTGAGCCATGGGGAGCAGCTGTAAATACAGATGAAGTTTTGTTTGCTTACTCACCACTCACCTTCGGCCATGTGGCCTGTTTCCTAACATGCCACGGACTGGTATCTCTAACCTGGGGCTCCCCAACCCCCAGGCCACGGTACCAGTCTGTGGCCTGGGGGTTGGGGAGCCCCAGGTTAGAGGATTCTCCCCCTTGGTTAAGAGAATGAACAATGTCTGGTGACCTGGCATCTGTAGCCCACTGAGAGTAGATTGAAGGAGGGAGCAAATTGTTATTCTTTATTGTGTTGGAGATGCAATGCTATTTTTAACAGAAAAATTGAACACATATATGTTTATCTGTTGGTTCCACACACATATCCTTCTGAAAACCTTCACTATTTTGCCACACAAACTATGCAAAAATGCACTTTAATATAATGCCAAAAGATGGCTTGACAATGTGTTTTCTTAATAAATGTAAGAAAGCTACACATTTAGCCTAGCAGTATAATTTGTTTTTGTGTATTATGCCTGCTTTGTAAAGAATTGCTTAATATTGCATTTATAAATATTAGAATAAGTCTCTACTTTCTATGAATACATGTTTCTTTTGGAGAAGCAAAATTTGTCAGCTTGTGATTCACTCTTTTATTTTGTATATGTAAAAATGTTTGCTCCTTTATTTTTCTCCTCTTAAAAACATAGAAGCCACAGTGCATTTAAATTGTAACAAAAGTACCATCTTTGAGCTCACATATTTTGAAGAGCAACAATAATCTAGGTTTTTGTTCGCCTCCCAATTAAATTCTGACTAGGGTTATTAGTGTTCTAAACTGAATTTTATTGCAGTGCTTAAATGCATACAATAATTCATCAGCAATGAAGTCTCAAGTATTTTTATTTTATGTTTTGAAGGGTTTTTTTAACGTTATCTACAAAAGGAGATGTTTTAGAGAGCTTTCTACTGATGTTTCTTCTAAAACATTAAATGAAAATCTAATAAGGCTCTGTTTCCTTTACATTTATGCCACTTCTAAGAGGTGCAAGAAAGCTAGATCCTGGCTGGGTGAGGTGGCTCATGTCCATAATCCTGGCACTTTGGGAGGCTGAGGTGGGAGGATGGCTCAAGCCCAGGAGTCTGAGACCAGCCCAGACAACATAGCGAGACTCAGTCTCTACAAAATATAAAAGAAAAAAAATATTAGCCAGACGTGGTGGCACACATCTGTGGTTCCAGCTACTCCAAAGCCTGAAGTGGGAGGATTGCTTGAGCCCAGTAGGTTAAGGCTGCAGTGCGCTGTGATTGCACTTCTGCACTCAAGCCTGGGTGACAGAGTGAGACCCTGTCTCAAAAAAAGAAAAATAAAGCTAGATTCTCAAAATGTTTCTACTCTAAAGAAATCTGTTTCTTTTTGTTACATGTTGCTGTGATGAACACACAAAAGCTAAGTTGATTGTGTATTTAGAATTTTCCTCTATTTTAATTTCTAGAATGCTGAGTCATACTGAGCTATTAAGTCAGGGAAACAACTAGAAAAAAATAGTTTGGGCAAACACAGTTACATAATATTTCTCTGTTATTGAAGGCAGAACAAATGTAAAAAGATGAAAAATTGCATTTAATGGGAAGAATAAAAAGAAAGTTAATCTGAAGAACAGGAAACAAAATAGCAAATCAAAAGCTGATTGAACTGAGAGAGAAAGAAAATCGTGAGATCTTGAAAGTTTGCTTAGGCATTGCAGGTGATAATAAACAATACTGTTAATGCGTTTGTGAGTTATTTCCAATCTGGAATTTTATTTCTCAAGCAAGAGTAAACAGTGAATCATGGTGTCAAATTATTGTAAGCCTTTAAAAATACCCAAATGAGAAACTAAGCAAATAAGTGAAATATAAAACACTGAAATATTCACTTCTAAAGTAAGACCGCATACCATTAGATTTAAACTATTCAGAAAAAGAATCAGAAGTGACATGAAAGCATACCATTTAAGGTATTAAGTTTAATCCCTGTAAAGACAGTTTAAACCTGACATTCACTGATACCGTATTTTTAAAACTAATTTTGGTAGAATTAGAGATTCATAGGAATTTGTGAAGATAGCACAGAGGTCTTGTATACCCTTCAACCAGGTTTTCCTAATGGCAATACCTTATTTACCTATACTACAATGTCAAAGAAATTAATATGGGTCCAATGTATGTATAGTTTTATGACATAATTTTTCTCATGTCTACTTTTGAGGAACCACCACTGAAAAGATACAGAACTATTTCATTACCATAAAAATCCCTTTTTCTAATGAAACTGGTTCACCTCTGACATGGTTTGGCTATGTGCCTACCTAAATCTCATCTTGAATTGTAGCTCCCATAATCTCCACATGGTGTGGGAGGGACCTAGTGGGAGGTAATTGAATCATGGGGGTGGGTTTTTCCTGTGCTGTTCTGGTTATAGTAAATAAGTCTCATGAGATCTGCTGGTTTATAAAGGGCAGTTTCCCTGCACACGATCTCTTGCCTGCCACCATGTAAGAGGTGACTTTGCTCCTCTTTTTGCCTTCTGCCATGATTGTGAGGTCTTCCCAGCCATGTGGAACTGTGAGTCCATTAAACCTCTTTTGCTTTATAAATTACCCAGTCTTGGGTATGTCTTTATTAGTGGTGTGAGAACAGATTAATACAACCTCCTCTCCACTATCCACAACCCTTGGCAATGCTAATTACTACAATTATTTCTAGAATTTTGCCACTATAAGTGGAGTAATACAGTATAAGATCTTTTGAATGGGCTTTTATTGACTTAACACACATGGCATTCACCCAAGTTGTTGAGTATGTAAATCTTTTTCTTTGATTTAATGGCCGAATAAAATGTTGTGAAGATGCCATTTTGTTTAACCATTCCATTTCCTTCAAGTCAGATAAAAAGTTTTTTCAAAAAATACATACATTTACATATTCTACAAATTTTACTTCTTTCTTTTTTGCAAGTCAGGGTCTCATTCAATCATTCGGGCTGGTGTATAGTGGCATGATCTTGGTTCACTGCAGCTTCCACCTCCCAGGGTCAAGTGATCCTCTCACCTCAGACTCCCAAGGAACTGGGACCACAGGCACAAGCCACCACACCTGGCTAATATTTTTATTTTTGTACAGACCTGCTTTTTCCATGTTCCCCAGGTTGGTCTCAAACTCCTGGGCTCAAGTGATCTTCCCTCCTCAGCCTCCCAAAGTTCAGAGAATACACATGCAAGCCACCATGCCAAGCCTAAGATTTGACTTTCAGTAAGATTTGTGTTACTCTTTTCTTGGTAAATATGTCTACAGGTTTAATAATATGTGTGATACCATTTTAATTTACGATTGCATTTCTAGTTATCATATACTATTTTCAAAATAACTGAAAAGTGACCTTTTATACACATCCCTTGTATCCAACCATGTTGGAAAACCTATGTATTAGCCACACTCACTTACTAATGTTTATTAGATAAGAATAAACATATTTTTTCTTACTCTTCTAATTATTCCAACGCCTTGTCTTATTATACTAGCAGAACCTCCAAAAAGGTGTTTCTATCATTTTCTCCTCAAATTTCAATGTGATTTTGGTTTCATTAATTTGATATGTGGCTTTGTACACAAACATATATCATATACATATGATATATGTGATATATAGATAAATACATATCATATATGACATATAAATACATAGATATGTATCATATATATGTATATATAATATAGATATATTTATGATTTATACCTTATACCTTTTTTTCCCAAAACACAATATAGCACTTAGGATGCTTTCAAATTTAATAATTAAAAACATAACTAAATAAAAGTAGCTTGAACAATAAGGGTTTATATTTCTCAGGTAGAAAGAAAGAGGCCAGAAAACACTTCCAGGACCTGTTAATTCAGCAACTCAACATTTCCAGGGGTCTTAATCAGTTTCTTTCTTTGCCTTTTTTTTTTTTAACTCTTCTTTTTCTTATTGCAATTGTTTTGTCCTCAAAGTGGCTGCAGTGGCTCTGAGTATCACATAATATACATACAATGTTCAAAGCCAGAAAAGAGCAGAGGCTTTTTTATTGCATGCACCCATCTGTGTTTATTCAAGGCTGGGGGTCCCAGCATTTATCTTCCCAATCTCAATGAAGAACCTCAGTTCTGCTCCATCTGCTGTGAACACGACCAATCAATCCTTTTCTTAAAATTTACATTTCCATGTGGGTATTTTCTTGTGTCTTAGTTTATTGTTTTCCTTTTTAATTGCTTTACTGTGTATCATTTCAAAAGCATTGCAAATACATTTTATCTTTATTTATTTATTTATTTATTTATTTATTTATTTATTTATTTATTTTTGAGACAGGGTTTCACTCTGTCACCCAGGCTGGAGTGCAGTGGCACGATCACGGCTTACTGGAGGCTTGACCTCCTGGGTTTAGGCAATCCTCTCATGTCAGCCTCCCAAGTAACAGGGCTCACAAGTGTTTACCTCCATGCCTAGCTAATTGTTTTTTTTTTTTTTTTTTCTGGGAAAGATAGGATCTCACCCTGTTGCTCAGGCTGGTCTCAAGCTCCTGGACTCAAGTGATCCTTCCATCTTAGCCTCCCAAAGTGCTGGGATTACAGCCATGAGCCACTATGCCCAACCTGATTTTATCTGCATAACCTTATCTGATAGTCTTTAGTTTGATAGGAAAATTGATTTTCTCCATATTTATTGAGATAACAGATATTTAATACAGTACTTGATCGTTTTCATCTTTTATCTTACTCTATGCACATTGTTTTTATGCTGGGCCATTGTTTCTTCTTTATTTACATTTATATTTACATTTTTTGTAGCTTGACCAAATTTCAAATCACACTTTAATCTTGATCTAATTCCCACTCTAATTTGGAAATTGGACAGATATGTTATATTTATAAATATATATAATATATAAATTAACATAAACATATCACATTGATATTATATACAAAATATAAACACATCACATTTATATTATATATATAAAATATATGTTATATATATGTATAAAGTTCATGTGCCAAGTTAAAAAACATACAATAATACACAATTGAAAGTAAGTGCTGTTCCTATATTTGAGCTCCCATTTTCCCCTCTTAAGTAGTCACTTGAAACATGTCCTTCCTTCGTTATTTGGTCTACTCATATATTATCATAGCATACTCTATGCAATATATTTTAATTTTGTTCTAGAGATGCCTATACTTATACCTCTATTAAATCTTTTTAAATTATTAAATATAGATCACCTTTATTTTATAGGGTCTGCATTTTCTTCTACAATATTGATGTGGTACAATTTGTTTAAATCATACAGAAATTTGACTCATTATAATATATTTCTACTTCAAATAATGCTGCATTATTTTACATTAATATTTTGGGGCACATTTGAGAATGTGTTAAGATGAATTCCAACAATCACAATGGAAAGAACAATGATACGTTTTTAACTTTGCAAATATTGCACCAAAAAAAAAAAGTCCCTTAAAGAAGTCAAGTCAATGGACACCATCGTCCAAAATATCTGGAAGACTTTTTTTCTTTAGCTCCCCAAGCTTTCACCAACATATTATGAAACTTTGCAATCTTTGCTAATAGTTGAAAAATGCATATTTGTAGCTAATGTTTGCAGTTCTCTGGTTATGTGTGGGGGATGATTGTATTTATGACTAAAAGCCATTTTCTGCAACACTTTTAAATTGAGTTCATGGTTTAATTCTCAACTCAAACACTTCTCTATAAACTATATGAATCCATCACCTTATCTAATGAAATGTCAACTATGTTCCTTTTGCAGGACGTTTCAATCAACGAGTCACATTTTCTCTACTCCTTACTTGGGATTTTGCATTAATAATGCTTTTAAATGCCCATATCCATACTCTGATGAAAACCCAGGTTTTGCTGAAATACTTTAAAATGTATTCTCCCAAGCTTCTAATCATTTTCTCCTTATGAATATACATATGCCATAATGGCTTCTTATTTAGCACATATTATCAATCCAAGCTGTATAAAATGTGTTGTGAGTCTATGTGTATTCTTACTATTTTCTTACCTCACTCTCTGTTAAGATCTCAGGTACCATGCAATGTATATTTGGCTAGTCAGTTTCTGCATTGCGATACTCACTTAATATTCACATGAGGAAAATAAATGTCATATGGAAACTGCATCCTGGCAAGTGTGAAACCGGACTGTCAGCTCTGCTAGGTGAGTGTTTCATGGATGGGTACAGAAATCCACCCTCAGTTTGCAGACTTATCTCATTGCATTCAGGAATGGAGTTATGTTCATCCACATTCCTATCTAAGATGATTTCCTTTCATATTCAGGAAATGCTCTTCCCTTGTGGAGGCTTCTAAAATGTACTCCGTATCAATGAAATTTTACCAAAATATATCTCTGTGTCATTTGGTCATGGTGCAAAGTCCTTTTTATATGGTACTGAATTTGGTTTGCTAAAATATTATTGATGATTGTTGTACATATGTTCATAAGTCATATTGATTGTAATTTTGTTTCCTTGTGATAGCTTTGCCTGGCTTTGTTATCAGGACTATCCTGCCCTCATAGGATAACTTTGGAAAAGTTTTCTCCTGTGCTCATTTTCAAAAGCGTTCATGAAGTTATGGTATTCATTTTCATTGACAGCATCATCTGGTCTTGGGCTTTTCTTTGAAGGAAATTTTGCAGTTTTGTTTTTTTCTTTGTTTTTAATCACTATTTCACTCCCTTTAGTTCATAGGCCTATTCAGATTTTCTGTTGTTTTAAATTAGTCCCAGTAGTTTCTGTCTTTTTTAGGAATCCGTCCATTTCACCTAGATTGCCTCATACATATTTTATGATTATTCATTGTATTATACTCATTTTTAAAATTTCCGTAAGGTCAGTAGTAATGTCCCTCTTTTATTTCTGATGTCAACTACTTAAATCATTTTTCTGGTCAACGTAACTAAAGAATTGCCAATTTTGTTTATCTTTTCAAATAATCGACCTTTGATTTCATTAAGTTTCTTTACTGTTTTTCTATTCTCTATTTTATTTATTTCCAATCCAATATTAATTATTTCTTCCCTCCTGCTCATGTTTGGTTTAATTTGCTGTTCTTAATCTATGATCTAAAGGTGAATGGTTAGAGAACTGCTTTGAGATATTCTTAATTTTACATGTAGACATTTACAGCTATAAATTGACCTTTAAGCACTACTTTACATCTATATAATGTATAAAATCCTGTTCATTTTGGTATGCCATGCTTTTATTTTCATTGGTCTCATATCATTGTCTAAAGGCTTTCCTAATTCCATATTTGACCCATTGGTTATTTATGAGTGTGCTGTTTAATTTCCATGTATTTGCAAATTTTCCAAATTTCTCTCTGCTCTTAATTTATAATTTATTCCCTCTAGGGTCAGAGACATACTTTGTGCAATTTCAATTCCCTTAACTTCGCTTAGTCTTGTTGTATGATCTAACCCATGGTCTGCCTAAGAATAAGTTGCATGGGCACTTGAGAAGAATGTGTATGCTGCTGTTGCTAGGCAAAGTGGGGAAACATCTTTTCCCACTGTGCAACCTCTTTGTCAAGTCAAATAAAAACAAATTCCATAAATGGAGCTTTTCCAGGGAGCTACCAGGTCAAATGCACAAAGTTTTCTCTACATGGAGCTTTTTGAGGAGCTCCATTCTCGTTCTGCCCCGCCTCAGTGGCTATTAGGCTGTTAGTTTTCACAGCTATACGGCCTTCAAGGCTGGAGTACAAGGCTACCATGAAATTGGGGAGAAGACAAGGAGAATAGACCATGTTAAAACACCACAAAGCCTTCTGCCCTTACCAAAATTCAACTATCCTTCTGAAATCAATCAGCCTCTGACTGTTGAAAGCTTTTGGTTAATTATTAGCATTCTGAACATTCTTATTTTGACAACATTTCCAAGTGTTCTCTTTGCTTTTAAGGAGGGGAAGATTTTCAGAGGTTTTCACAATTTTGGAAGTGATTTCTTTTTTTTTATTTTATTAATATTTTCTCTTACTTTAATTTACCTTCTTCTAATATCTTGCGTTCAAGTGGTTGAATTTTTTTCTAGATGGCTCAGATAGATACTTACAGCATCAATTTTCTGCATTAATTAATTCTTATTTATCAACAGTGATTTATAGTAATAAATTCAGCATTAATTAACCATTATAGGCAATGAAGGCTGTTGCTATGGTCTGAACATTGGTATCCCCCTAAAATTCATGTTAGAACCTAATACCCAATATGACAGCATTAGGAGGTGGGGCCTTTGGAAGGTGACTAGGTCATAAGGGTGGAGCCCTAATGAAGGGAATTAGTGCCCTCATAAAAGAAACCAAAGAGAGCTCCCTTGCCTCTTCCAATATGTGAGGACACAGCGAGAAGGTGCCTTGTATAAGTTAGGAAGTGAATCCTCACCAGGCACTGAATCTGCTGGTATCTTGATCTTGAACTTCCCAGGGTCCAGCAATATGAGTTATAAATTTCTGTCATTTATTATAAGCCACTCAGTTTATAGTGCTTTGTTACAACAGCCCAAACAAACTGAGACAGCTGCATTTATCTTTCCAAGCCTAAATATGGATGTATTCACAGGGTTTCATATGTCACATTTTAATTATCATTAAATTTAAAATATTTTCTAATCACCCATGTGTATCTTCTTTAACTCCTGAGTTGATTATGTGTCGTTTAATTTACAAACATTTGGGTTTTTCTAGTTGTATTTGTGCCCTTGAATTGCTGCTAATTCCATTGTGATGAGAGCACATCGCTTTAATATTTTCATTCCTATAAAATGTGTCAACATTTGTTTTACAGTGCAGCATATGGTCAATGTTGATGCACGTCCCTTGTGCATTTGACACAAATAAGAACTATGTGGTCACTGGCTGCATTGCCCTACATATGCCAATTAAGTCACTTGTGTTTGCAATTCTTCTTTATCATTTCTAATTATGTGCCTTCTTGTTCAATCAGGCACTGTGATCGATGTGTTAAAATAGTTGACCATCATGAATGTGTCTATTTCTCATCTATGATATGTGACATTTTGATTTACAGAGTTTGAACCTCTCTTCTGAGTCACCAATGGATTTATAACTTTATGGCTTCCTGTTAAATTTGAAATAGCCCTCCTTAATTTTAGTAATTGGTTTGCCTTGTGTTTTACTTTGACTGATACTAGTATTACTACATATATTTTTTAATGGTTAGTTTTTAGTTAGTATACATTTTTCTGTACTTATAATTTTAATCTTTGCCTATTTTTGTACTTTGTGTTTGTGTCATGGAAGCAGCATATCTTTGGATTTTATTTTTACTCAGTATGAGAATTCCCTTTAATTGTACTCTTTGAACAACTTGTATTTATGATATAAAGGCACATTTACATTTTGTGAAGAAATTAAATAATTTATTATTATGCATTTTTGTATTTATTAAATCATTTTTACTTTTTTTAAATTTTGTTCACACTACTTTTTGTAGTTACTCTGGAAGATACACAAAGAAACAATGCCTTCTACAAGTCTAACAGAAATTAGCATGTTTACCACATCACTTTCCAGAAAATGCAATTAACTTATAAGGATACTGTATTATAATTTATTATCTCTCATCTTCTTTTACTGTTTTAACTTCCTTTACACACATATACATAAGTAAGACATTATTAATATGGTTTTATAAAACCCATATTGCTCATGCATTCAACTGTGCTGAAATTTTCAACCATTTCTGTGCCTCAATCTGGCACTACTTTCCATTGGTTTTTAAAAATTGAGTATTTCCCTTAGATCTGGTCTGCTGATAAATTTGTAGGTTTCATTGTTTTGGAAAATGTATATATTTGGCTAATGTTCCCAAAGGCATATTCAATGGCCATTAATTTCTAGGATGGCACCGTATTTTTGTGACACTTTGATGCAGTTCTATTTTTTTTTCCAGCATTTCATTATTTCTACCTGTCTTGTTCCTTCTATGAAAGTCATGTGCTTTTCCTCGCCAATGGCTGCTTTGAGATGTTTTTCTATGTCTTTGGTTTGTCATTCTGATATGTGTTGTGATGTTTACTTTGTTTCTTGTTTGGGCTTTGTAGTTCTGCTTAATTCTCTATTTGATGCTTTTGTCAGTTTTGTAAAATCCTTTGGCAACTTCTGTTAACTGTTTGTCATTGACTGTCTTCTATTTCCCCTTCAAATACTCTCCAATTACATGCATTTTGGCAGTGTTTACCCAGTTTCATACGTTTCTTAGGCTCTTTCTTCTGCATTTTCCACCCTTTGTTTTCACTTGCCATCTTTCTCTCTGGGTATTTTCTTTCAATCAATCTTCCAAGTCACTAACCATTTCTTCAACAGAATCTACACTGCTGTTAAGCCTATTTAGTTTTCTATTTCAGATCGGGAGTTTTTCAGCTGTAGAAATTTCACTTGATTCTTTTTAAAATTGTTTAGTTACCTACCAGAATGTTTCATTTGGTCTTCTAATTTCTTTATATATTAATCATAGTTATTTAAAAGTTGAATTTAACAATCAATATTTTGATATCACATAGAGCTATTTATATTGCCTGTAAGTTTTACTTTTCCTTGCCTTTTATTTTATTAATATACTTGATAACTTTGAGTGAATTCTGGACATTTTATATAATATTCTTTTATGTTTTTTTAAATTTCTTTTTTGTATATCTTATTCTTCCAGAAAGGACTTATTTTTCTGTCAAGCAATTAGGGTGAGAGACTATTTCCTGAATTCAAATAGGAATGGAGCCACTTAGTGCCTGTACAGGTACTGCAGCATTTCTGAAAGCTTTTCTATTGCTAACTTTCCCCTACTCTTAACATCCAGCTTTTACCAAGAGCCTCATGTTATCCACATGGTGTTATCATGTTGTCCGCATTCATGGACTTTGATCTCCAATTTTTTTCCCCTTCTACCTTATAATTTTACTTCAGAAAAATTATACTGCTTGATGGTGTTTTCTGTTCATCTTCTCACTATCTTATTTATTTTATTTTATTTTAGGAAAAAAAAAATTTAAATTATTTTTTGAGATGAGGTCTTGCTATGCTGCCCAAACTGGTCTCCAACTCCTGGGCTCAAGCGATCCTCCTACCTCAGCCTCCCAAAGTGCTGTGATTATAGCTGTGAGCCACTGTGACTGGGCTTCTTCCTATCTTAATAGACAGGTGCAAATCTGTTTACAGATGGACCATATAACTCAGAATCGATGCTTCTCTCATCTGTTTCCTTTTTTTCTATTATGCTGATCTCTCAGGACCAATCTTCTACTAGCTCTCTGCTCCCTTAACACTGAGTATTCTTTATATATCATGGCCAGATTTTCAAGTTATTTTCAGCAATAGGGTTGGAACACAGTGGAAAATTTACCAAATATGATGGGCTGCAGAGGTTATAAATACATATGAATTTATTTAACACATATGAAAAATTTAGCCTTTTGATGGACTGGTAAAAGGACAGCCAATATGACAGATAGGCTTGGCTAATGTAACTCTCTATCTAGAACAATGGGCAGCAAAGTGCAGCTGAAGGGCTAAATCTGGCCCTCCATGTGTTTTTGTAAGTAAAGTTTTATTGGAACATGCCCACTTGTGTGTGTGCTTGCTGTGCCTTCTTTGTCACTGTAATGAGAGAGCCCATGTGGTCTGCAAAGCCTAAAATATTTACCAAAAAAAAAAATGTTCATTGCCCACTTAGAAGTAAGTCAGCCCATACTCACATTCATGCTATATGAGTACATTTCAGATGTAAGACATGTTTAAATGAAAATTAATGAAGATAGAGATATTATCCTGCTGGGCATGACCTAATCACACGAGCCCTAAAAAAGCAGAGTGTTTCTCTAGCTGCTGGCAGATGAGCAAGTCAGAGAAATCCACAGGTTGAGAAGGATCTGATCTGCTATCTTTGGCTTTGAAGGGACCCCATGCCAAGGAATGTGATTGGTTTCCATAAGCATTCCTTGGCTGATAGCTGCTAAGGAAAAGAAGAATGTTCTACAACCACACAAAACTGAATTCTGCCAACAACCCAAAGGAACATTCTTCTGAGAGCCTGCAGTTAAGAGCCCAACCCAGGCTTATTGAGGGCAAGACTTGAACAAAGAATCCAGCCACATGCAGCTGGATTTCCAACCTACAGAACTCTGAGCTAAAGAAAAAAAAGTGAGTGTTGGTCTAAACCATTATGTGCATGCAATAGGATGCATGGAATTTGGGGAGAAAGAAAGTCATCAGGGTTACTGGGGTTATGGATGTAAGATAACAAACCATACTTGGAGCAAAAATAAGCATAAATCATTAAAATGCCACCTCACCTCACCGTACGTTGTATTTCCAGGTTTACAAACATCTCCAATTTGCATTGAAAGTTGTGGTTCGACATGGAATACTACCATAAAAAAGAATGAAATCCTGTCCTTTGCAGCAATATGGATGCAGCTGGAGGCCATGATCCTAAGCGAATTAATGCAGGAACAGACAATCAAATACCACATGTTCTCACTTATAGGTGGGAGCTAAATATTGGGTACACATGAACATAAAGATGGGAATAATAGACACTGGGGACTACTAGAGTGCAGAGAGAGGGAGAGGGGCAAGGGCTGCAAAACTACCTATTGGTATGCTCACTACCTGTTTGACAGTATCATTCATATCACAAACCTCAGCATCATACCATATATCCATGCAACAAACCTGCACATGCACCCTCTCAATTTAAAATAGCAGTTAAAATTATATTTTTTTAAAGTTAAAAAAGAAAACTTGAAGAATTAAAATCTACAAGATCTACATTTTTTGAAAAAAAAAAAACATGGTTCAAGCTTCTTTTATTTGTCCTATTTCATAAAGCACAGGGAAAATGCCAGAAGTCACCCTTGCTAGTCCTGGAGGTTCATATAAGATACAAATAATCATGGAGACTGATAGTTAAGCAAATAAATAACAAAATAACAAGAAAAGAAAAAATCCCACCGAGGTTCAAACGTTCTATGTTTCTCTTCCTTTTCTTCCCCACCTCCCTAACACTTATTTCTCTTTTTTACTTTATCCTCGTTTTATTGTCTCTTTTCTTTCTTCATCTCTACACATTATAAAAAATATACCTTGATTATTAATTTGAGAAATGTGGACAATTATTGGCATTAATAAACATCTTTATATTAGGGAACAGGGGCCTGGGGTAGGGAAAGAGGAAGCAAGAAAGTGGAAGATCGGAAGGAAGAAAGTATGGTCCCATGTAACTCAGTAAGAGAGAAAAGGTGAAGTAGATATAGAGATGAATACATTGAATTGATAGATGATGGATAAATGGATAATTCACTGATAGATAAGTAGATGATAGATGATAAACAGATAATTCACAGATAGATAGAAGTTAGACAGTTCATATATAGATGGATGATAGAGGATTAATAAATGATAGAAGTTAGAAAATGGATAGATGATTAATGAATAGACGATTGATAGATGACTGATAGATACATAATAGATAATAGACAGATAGACATATAGATAGAAAATAGTTGATGCATAGGTAATAAATAGGTAGATTATGGATAAACACATACATAGATGATAAATAAATAGCTAGATGATTGATAGATGATAAATGATAAATAGAAGATAGATAATGAATATATAAATAGATGATAGATGATTGATAGATGATAGAAGATAGATTATAAATAGATATATAGATGATAGAAAATAGATGATAGGTGATTGACAGATGATAGACAAATAGCTACACAGATAGATGGATAAATAGGTCATAGATGATTGATAGATAATAGCAGCTAGATGGAACATAGATGATAGATAAATAAATGATAGATAAAGCTTTAAGAAAAAGAGAAAAGAAAGAAATAGTCTCTATCAGATAGCTAAAATGAGTGAATGAATAAATGAAACAACAATCATGTTGGATATGAATGACAGATATGGCGTCCCCCCAAGTGAAGACGTTGCCAAATTAATTCTCCTATGAGGGCATCAGGGGCTGAGGGTGGTTCGGAAGTGAAAAGCCGTCGATTTCCCCAAAGCTTTTTCCTCTCGAGAAGCACTAAATCCCACGGCGGTGACCACAACATATCTGCAAGATGTGCAATCTTCCCATGTGGCTTGTTGGAAGTGAATGATCAATAAACCTTTGGCAGTCTGCCTGCGTCAACATGCAGGGAACCACAGAATAAGCAGGTTATGGTGAAGGAGGCTCAAGAAAAGTTCTGAGGTGGAGACGGAGACATCATCTCCATCTATGACAACATCTCCATCTATTAATATGGATCACAGCAAGAAAGTCAGTAGGTTATCCTACTGTAGCTGGAAGCACTTTTTGTCTTATAAAACACTATTCTTCTTTAACTTATTCAAAAATGGATAATTTTTGCTTTTTTTTTTGGTAAAGGAATGCTTTTTATTTTATCACCTTTTAGAACTTTCAGCCAGGACAGTGAGCATTTTTTCTTTTCTTTTCTTTTCTTTTCACAGTCTTGCTCTGCCACCTAGGCTAGAGTGCAGTGGCATGATCTCGGTTCACTGCAGCCACTGCCTCCGGGCTCAAGTGATCCTCCTGCCTCAGCCCCCTGAGAAGCTGGGACTAAAGGCATGCACCTCCATCCCTGGCTACTTTTTATGTTTTTTGTAGAGACGGGGTCTTGTTATGTTGCCCAGGTTGGTCTTGAACTCCTGGGCTCAAGTGATTTGCTCACCTTGGCCTCTCAAAGTGCCAGGATTCTAGGGTAGTGAGCGTTTTCATTCACCAGCTGATCTCTTTGCAGATACATGGAGGCCAGCCAATGACGTTCCCAGCATCTGCAGGAGGTTCTTTGAGCTTGCTTAACCACATTCTTTTGGGTACAATTTAACATTAATTAAAGAGCACCGAAGGATACTGGCCAGGGAGAAACACAATGTAGAAATTCAGAAGCCAACCTGAGCAGGTATGACTAATTACCCCATTCCCTACATGTTCTTTTTTTTTTCTAACAGGCTTCCTAACCTCAAATATATCCTCTTCACCATTGTATGTTCTCATCTCTTACTATTTTTCATACCTGCTTCACTTCGTAAGGTCATCATTAATTTTTTTTTCTTTAGTACTCGGAAGTCCCTCTAAATCATTAGTTTGTAAATAACACATTCTGCAAAGCAGAATTTCACGCCAAAATCCACGCTTTGTAAATAAAAGTAAAAGATACAGAAACTTGAAACTCACTGTATTAGTCTGCTCTCATGCTGCTAATGAAGACATACACTAGACTGGGCAATTTATAAAGGAAATAGGTTTAATGGAC